>NC_065442.1:304018-608036 GCF_024364675.1 Aethina tumida
TTTGATGTCTTTGAAGTTGTCGCAGTGCCAGAATTGTTCGTTGGAGGAGAAGAGGGTCTGAAATATATATTCAGATTAGATTTTTCCCCAAACTTTTTAAATATTTACTTACCTTACGGTTTGAGGTATTATGAAGTTGTCGCAGAGCCAGAATTGTACGTTGGAGGAAAACAGGGGCTAAAATATATATTGAGATTAGATTTTTCAACAAACTTTTTAAATATATTAATTACCTTACGGTTTGAGGTATTTTGAAATTGTTGCAGTGTCAGAATTGCATGTTGGAGGAGAAGAGGGGCTGAAATATATAATCAGATTAGAGTTTTCAACAAACTTCAAAATGTCTTTTGAAGTTGACGCAGTACTAGAGTTGCACGTTGAAGAAGAACAGGGTCCACAATATATAATCAGATTAGATTTTTCAACAAACTTTATAAATATATTAATTACCTTACGGTTTGAGGTATTTTGAAATTGTCACAGAGTCAGAATTGTACGTTGGAAGAAAGCAGGGGCTACAATATATATTCAGATTAGATTTTTCAACAAACTTTGTAAATATATTAATTACCTTACGGTTTGAGGTATTTTGAAGTTGTCGCAGTGCCAGAATTGTACGTTAGAGGAAAACAGGGGCTGAAATATATATTGAGATTAGATTTTTCAACAAACTTTGTAAATATATTAATTACCTTACGGTTTGAGGTATTTTGAAATTGTCGCAGAGTCAGAATTGTACGTTGGAAGAAAGCAGGGGCTACAATATATATTCAGATTAGATTTTTCAACAAACTTTGTAAATATATTAATTACCTTACGGTTTGAGGTATTTTGAAATTGTCGCAGAGTCAGAATTGTACGTTGGAAGAAAGCAGGGGCTACAATATATATTCAGATTAGATTTTTCAACAAACTTTGTAAATATATTAATTACCTTACGGTTTGAAGTATTTTGAAGTTGTCGCAGTGCCAGAATTGTACGTTGGAGGAGAACAGGGGCTACAATATATATTCAGATTGGATTTTTCAACAAACTTTATAAAGATATTAATTACCTTACGGTTTGAGGTATTTTGAAGTTGTCGCAGTGCCTGAATTGCATGTCGGAGGAGAAGAGGGGCTGAAATATATATTCAGAATAGATTTTTCCCCAAACTTTTTAAAAATTTACTTACCTTACGGTTTGAGGTACTTTGAAATTGTCGCAGGGCCAGGATTGTACGTTGGAAGAAAACAGGGGCTACAATATATATTTAGATTAAGTTTTTCAACAAACTTTTTAAATATATTAGTTACCTTACGGTTTGAGGTATTTTGAAATTGTCGCAGGGCCCGGATTGTACGTTGGAAGAAAACAGGGGCTACAATATATATTCAGATTGGATTTTTCAACAAACTTTATAAATATATTAATTACCTTAAGGTTTGAGGTATTTTGAAGTTGTTGCAGTGCCAGAATTGTACGTTGGAGGAAAACAGGGGCTGAAATATGTATTGAGATAAGATTTTTCAACAAACTTTTTAAATATATTAATTACCTTATGGTTTGAGGTATTTTGAAGTTGTCGCAGTGCCTGAATTGCACGTTGGAGGAGAAGAGGGGCTGAAATATATTTTCAGATTAGATTTTTCAATAAACTTTATAAATATATTAATGGCCTTACGATTTGAGGTATTTTGAGATTGTCGCAGTCAGCATTGTACGTTGGAGGAGAACAGGGGCTACAATATATATTCAGATTAGATATTTCAACAAACTTCTTAAATATCCTAGTTACCTTACAGCTTGATGTCTTTTGAAGCTGTCGCAGTGCAAGAATTGTACGTTGAAGAACAGGTTCTACAATATATATTCAGATTAGAGTTTTCAACAAACTTTTTAAATATATTAATTACCTTACGGTTTGAGGTATTTTGAAGTTGTCGCTGTGCCTGAATTGCACGTTGGAGGAGAAGAGGGGCTGAAATATATTTTCAGATTAGATTTTTCAATAAACATTATAAATATATTAATGGCCTTACGATTTGAGGTATTTTGAGATTGTCGCAGTCAGCATTGTACGTTGGAGGAGAACAGGGGCTACAATATATATTCAGATTAGATATTTCAACAAACTTCTTAAATATCCTAGTTATCTTACAGCTTGATGTCTTTTGAAGCTGTCGCAGTGCAAGAATTGTACGTTGAAGAACAGGTTCTACAATATATATTCAGATTAGAGTTTTCAACAAACTTTTTAAATATATTAATTACCTTACGGTTTGAGGTATTTTGAAGTTGTCGCTGTGCCTGAATTGCATGTTGGAGGAGAAGAGGGGCTGAAATATATATTCAGATTAGAGTTTTCAACAAACTTCTTAAATATCCTAGTTATCTTACAGTTTGATGTCTTTTGAAGTTGTCGCAGTGCCAGAATTCTACGTTGGAGGAGAAGAGGGGCTGAAATATATATTCAGAATAGAGTTTTCAACAAACTTTTTAAATATATTACTTACTTTACGGTTTGAGGTATTTTGAAATTGTCGCAGAGTCAGAATTGTACGTTGGAGGGGAAGAGGGTCTGACATATATATTCAGATTAGAGTTTTCAACAACCTTCAAAATGTCTTTTTAAGTTGTCGCAGTGCTAGAATTGCACGTTGAAGAAGAACAGGGTCTACAATTTATATTCAGATTAGATTTTTCAACAAACTTTTTAAATATATTAGTTACCTTACGGTCTGAGGTATTTTGAAATTGTCGCAGGGCCCGGATTGTACGTTGGAAGAAATCAGGGGCTACAATATATATTCAGATTAGATTATTCAACAAACTTTTTAAATATATTCCTTACCTTTAGGTTTGAGGTAAGTTGAAATTGTCGCAGGGCCAGGATTGTACGTTGGAAGAAAACAGGGGCTACAATATATATTCAGATTAGATTATTCAACAAACTTTTTAAATATATTAGTTACCTTACGGTTTGAGGTATTTTGAAATTGTCGCAGGGCCCGGATTGTACGTTGGAAGAAAACAGGGGCTACAATATATATTCAGATTGGGATTTTCAACAATCTTTATAAATATATTAATTACCTTACGGTTTGAGGTATTTTGAAATTGTCGCAGAGTCAGAATTGAACGTTGGAGGAGAACAGGGGCTACAATATATGTTCAGATTAGATTTTTCAACAAACTTCTTAATTATCTTAGTTATCTTACAGTTTGATATGTTGTCGCAGTGCCTGAATTGCACGTTGGAGGAGAAGAGGTGCTGAAATATATATTCAGATTAGAGTTTTCAACAAACTTATTAAATATATTACTTACCTTACGGTTTGAGGTATTTTGAAATTGTCGCAGAGTCAGAATTGTACATTGGAGGAGAACAGGGGCTACAATATATATTCAGATTAGATTTTTCAACAAATTTTATAAATATGTTAATTACCTTACGGTTTGAGGCATTTTGAATTTGTCGCAGTGCCTGAATTGCATGTTGGAGGAAAATAGGGGCTGAAATATATATTCAGATTAGAGTTTTCAACAAACTTCTTAAATATCCTAGTTATCTTAGAGTTTGATGTCTTTTGAAGTTGTCGCAGTGCCAGAATTGTACGTTGGAGGAGAAGAGGGGCTGAAATATATATTCAGATTAGAGTTTTCAACAAACTTCAAAATGTCTTTTGAAGTTGACGCAGTGCTGGAATTGCACGCTGAAGAAGAACAGGGTCCACAATATATATTCAGATTAGATTTTTAAACAAACTTTATAAATATATTAATTACCTTACGGTTTGAGGTATTTTGAAGTTGTCGCAGTGCCAGAATTGTACGTTGGATGAGAAGAGGGGCTGAAATATATATTCAAATTAGATTTTTCAACCAACTTTTTAAATATATTCCTTACCATACGGTTTGAGGTATTTTGAAATTGTCGCAGGGCCAGGATTGTACGTTGGAAGAAAACAGGGGCTACAATATATATTCAGGTTAGATTTTTCAATAAACTTTTTAAATATATTAGTTACCTTACGGTTTAAGGGATTTTGAAATTGTCTTAGGGCCCAGATTGTACGTTGGAAGAAAACAGGGGCTACAATATTTATTCAGATTGGATTTCTCAACAAACTTTATAAATATATTAATTACCTTACAGTTTGAGGTATTTTGAAGTTGTCGCAGTGCCTGAATTGCATATTGGAGGAGAAGAGGGGCTGAAATATATAATCAGATTAGAGGTTTCAACAAACTTCAAAATGTCTTGAAGTTGACGCAGTGCTAGAATTGCACGTTGAAGAAGAACAGTGTCCACAATATATAATCAGATTAGATATTTCAACAAACTTTATAAATATATTAATTACCTTATGGTTTGAGGTATTTTGAAGTTGTCACAGAGCCAGAATTGTACGTTGGAGGAGAACAGGGGCTACAATATATATTCAGATTAGATTTTTCAACAAACATTATGAATATATCAATTACTTTACGGTTTGAGGTATTTTGAAGTTGTCGCAATGCCTGAACTGCATGTTGGAGGAGGAGAGGGGCTGATATATACATTGAGATTAGATTTTTCAACAAACTTTTTAAATATTATAATTACCTTACGGTTTGAAGTATTTTGAAGTTGTCGCAGAGCGAGAATTGTACGCTGGAGGAGAACAGGGGCTACAATTTATATTCAGATTAGATTTTTCAACAAACTTCTTATATATCCTAGTTATCTTACAGCTTGATGTCATTTGAAGCTGTCGCAGTGCAAGAATTGTACGTTGGAGGAGAAGAGGGGCTGAAATATATTTTCAGATTAGATTTTTCAATAAACTTTATAAATATATTAATGGCCTTACGATTTGAGGTATTTTGAGATTGTCGCAGTCAGCATTGTACGTTGGAGGAGAACAGGTGCCAAAATATAAATTTAAATTAGATTTTCCAAAAACTTTTAAAATATATTAATTACCTTACGGTTTGAGGTATTTTGAAGTTGTCGCTGTGCCTGAATTGCACGTTGGAGGAGAAGAGGGGCTGAAATATATTTTCAGATTAGATTTTTCAATAAACTTTATAAATATATTAATGGCCTTACGATTTGAGGTATTTTGAGATTGTCGCAGTCAGCATTGTACGTTGGAGGAGAACAGGCGCCACGTTATATATTCAGATTAGATATTTCAACAAACTTCTTAATTATCCTAGTTATCTTACAGCTTGATGTCTTTTGAAGCTGTCGCAGTGCAAGAATTGTACGTTGAAGAACAGGTTCTACAATATATATTCAGATTAGAGTTTTCAACAAACTTTTTAAATATATTAATTACCTTACGGTTTGAGGTATTTTGAAGTTGTCGCTGTGCCTGAATTGCATGTAGGAGGAGAAGAGGGGCTGAAATATATATTCAGATTAGAGTTTTCAACAAACTTCTTAAATATCCTAGTTATCTTACAGTTTGATGTCTTTTGAAGTTGTCGCAGTGCCAGAATTCTACGTTGGAGGAGAAGAGGGGCTGAAATATATATTCAGATTAGAGTTTTCAACAACCTTCAAAATGTCATTTGAAGTTGTCGCAGTGCTAGAATTGCACGTTGAAGAAGAACAGGGTCTACAATATATATTCAGATTAGAATTTTCAACAAACTTTATAAATATATTAAATTCCTTACGGTTTGAGGTATTTTGAAATTGTCGCAGAGCCAGAATTGTACGTTGGAGGAGAACAGGGGCTACAATATATATTCAGATTAGATTTTTCAACAAACTTCTTAATTATCCTAGTTATCTTACAGTTTGATATCTTTTGAAGTTGTCGCAGTGCCAGAATTGTACGTTGGAGGGGAAGAGGGGCTGACATATATTTTCAGATTAGAATTTTCAACAAACTTCTTAAATATCCTAATTATCTTACAGCTTGATGTCTTTTGAAGCTGTCGCAGTGCAAGAATTGTACGTTGAAGAACAGGTTCTACAACATATATTCAGATTAGATTTTTCAACAAATTTTAAAAATATATTAATTAACTTACGCTTTGAGGTATTTTGAAGTTGTCGCAGTGCCAGAATTGTACGTTGGAGGAGAAGAGGGGCTAAAATATATATTCAAATTAGATTTTTCAACTAACTTTTTAAATATATTACTTACCTTACGGTTTGAGGTATTTTGAAGTTGTCGCAGTGCCAGAATTGTACGTTGGAGGAGAAGAGGGGCTGAAATATATATTCAAATTAAATTTTTCAACCAACTTTTTAAATATATTAGTTACCTTACGGTTTGAGGTGTTTTGAAATTATCGCAGGGCCCGGATTGTACGTTGGAAGAAAACAGGGGCTACAATATATATTCAGATTGGATTTTTCAACAAACTTTATAAATATATTAATTACCTTACGCCTTGAGGTATTTTGAAGTTGTCGCAGTGCCTGAATTGCATGTTTGAGGAGAAGAGGGGCTGAAATATATATTGAGATTAGATTTTTCAACAAACTTTTTAAATATATTTATTACCTTACGGTATGAAGTATTTTGAAGTTGTCGCAGAGCCAGAATTGTACGTTGGAGGAGAACAGGGGCTGAAATATATATTGAGATTAGATTTTTCAACAAACTTTTTAAATATATTAATTACCTTACGGTTTGAGGCATTTTGAAGTTGTCGCAGACCCAGAATTTCACGTTGTAGAAGAACAGGTGCTAAAATATAAATTCAAATTAGAATTTCCAAAAACTTTTAAAATATATTAATTACCTTACGGTTTGAGGTATTTTGAAATTGTCGCAGGGCCCGGATTGTACGTTGGAAGAAAACAGGGGCTACAATATATATTCAGATTGGGATTTTCAACAATCTTTATAAATATATTAATTACCTTACGGTTTGAGGTATTTTGAAATTGTCGCAGAGTCAGAATTGAACGTTGGAGGAGAACAGGGGCTACAATATATGTTCAGATTAGATTTTTCAACAAACTTCTTAATTATCTTAGTTATCTTACAGTTTGATATGTTGTCGCAGTGCCTGAATTGCACGTTGGAGGAGAAGAGGTGCTGAAAAATATATTCAGATTAGAGTTTTCAACAAACTTATTAAATATATTACTTACCTTACGGTTTGAGGTATTTTGAAATTGTCGCAGAGTCAGAATTGTACATTGGAGGAGAACAGGGGCTACAATATATATTCAGATTAGATTTTTCAACAAATTTTATAAATATGTTAATTACCTTACGGTTTGAGGCATTTTGAATTTGTCGCAGTGCCTGAATTGCATGTTGGAGGAAAATAGGGGCTGAAATATATATTCAGATTAGAGTTTTCAACAAACTTCTTAAATATCCTAGTTATCTTAGAGTTTGATGTCTTTTGAAGTTGTCGCAGTGCCAGAATTGTACGTTGGAGGAGAAGAGGGGCTGAAATATATATTCAGATTAGAGTTTTCAACAAACTTCAAAATGTCTTTTGAAGTTGACGCAGTGCTGGGATTGCACGCTGAAGAAGAACAGGGTCCACAATATATATTCAGATTAGATTTTTCAACAAACTTTATAAATATATTAATTACCTTACGGTTTGAGGTATTTTGAAGTTGTCGCAGTGCCAGAATTGTACGTTGGATGAGAAGAGGGGCTGAAATATATATTCAAATTAGATTTTTCAACCAACTTTTTAAATATATTCCTTACCATACGGTTTGAGGTATTTTGAAATTGTCGCAGGGCCAGGATTGTACGTTGGAAGAAAACAGGGGCTACAATATATATTCAGGTTAGATTTTTCAATAAACTTTTTAAATATATTAGTTACCTTACGGTTTAAGGGATTTTGAAATTGTCTTAGGGCCCAGATTGTACGTTGGAAGAAAACAGGGGCTACAATATTTATTCAGATTGGATTTCTCAACAAACTTTATAAATATATTAATTACCTTACAGTTTGAGGTATTTTGAAGTTGTCGCAGTGCCTGAATTGCATATTGGAGGAGAAGAGGGGCTGAAATATATAATCAGATTAGAGGTTTCAACAAACTTCAAAATGTCTTGAAGTTGACGCAGTGCTAGAATTGCACGTTGAAGAAGAACAGTGTCCACAATATATAATCAGATTAGATATTTCAACAAACTTTATAAATATATTAATTACCTTATGGTTTGAGGTATTTTGAAGTTGTCACAGAGCCAGAATTGTACGTTGGAGGAGAACAGGGGCTACAATATATATTCAGATTAGATTTTTCAACAAACATTATGAATATATCAATTACTTTACGGTTTGAGGTATTTTGAAGTTGTCGCAATGCCTGAACTGCATGTTGGAGGAGGAGAGGGGCTGATATATACATTGAGATTAGATTTTTCAACAAACTTTTTAAATATTATAATTACCTTACGGTTTGAAGTATTTTGAAGTTGTCGCAGAGCGAGAATTGTACGCTGGAGGAGAACAGGGGCTACAATTTATATTCAGATTAGATTTTTCAACAAACTTCTTATATATCCTAGTTATCTTACAGCTTGATGTCATTTGAAGCTGTCGCAGTGCAAGAATTGTACGTTGGAGGAGAAGAGGGGCTGAAATATATTTTCAGATTAGATTTTTCAATAAACTTTATAAATATATTAATGGCCTTACGATTTGAGGTATTTTGAGATTGTCGCAGTCAGCATTGTACGTTGGAGGAGAACAGGTGCCAAAATATAAATTTAAATTAGATTTTCCAAAAACTTTTAAAATATATTAATTACCTTACGGTTTGAGGTATTTTGAAGTTGTCGCTGTGCCTGAATTGCACGTTGGAGGAGAAGAGGGGCTGAAATATATTTTCAGATTAGATTTTTCAATAAACTTTATAAATATATTAATGGCCTTACGATTTGAGGTATTTTGAGATTGTCGCAGTCAGCATTGTACGTTGGAGGAGAACAGGCGCCACGTTATATATTCAGATTAGATATTTCAACAAACTTCTTAATTATCCTAGTTATCTTACAGCTTGATGTCTTTTGAAGCTGTCGCAGTGCAAGAATTGTACGTTGAAGAACAGGTTCTACAATATATATTCAGATTAGAGTTTTCAACAAACTTTTTAAATATATTAATTACCTTACGGTTTGAGGTATTTTGAAGTTGTCGCTGTGCCTGAATTGCATGTAGGAGGAGAAGAGGGGCTGAAATATATATTCAGATTAGAGTTTTCAACAAACTTCTTAAATATCCTAGTTATCTTACAGTTTGATGTCTTTTGAAGTTGTCGCAGTGCCAGAATTCTACGTTGGAGGAGAAGAGGGGCTGAAATATATATTCAGATTAGAGTTTTCAACAAACTTTTTAAATATATTACTTACTTTACGGTTTGAGGTATTTTGAAATAGTCGCAGAGTCAGAATTGTACGTTGGAGGGGAAGAGGGTCTGATATATATATTCAGATTAGAGTTTTCAACAACCTTCAAAATGTCATTTGAAGTTGTCGCAGTGCTAGAATTGCACGTTGAAGAAGAACAGGGTCTACAATATATATTCAGATTAGAATTTTCAACAAACTTTATAAATATATTAAATTCCTTACGGTTTGAGGTATTTTGAAATTGTCGCAGAGCCAGAATTGTACGTTGGAGGAGAACAGGGGCTACAATATATATTCAGATTAGATTTTTCAACAAACTTCTTAATTATCCTAGTTATCTTACAGTTTGATATCTTTTGAAGTTGTCGCAGTGCCAGAATTGTACGTTGGAGGGGAAGAGGGGCTGACATATATTTTCAGATTAGAATTTTCAACAAACTTCTTAAATATCCTAATTATCTTACAGCTTGATGTCTTTTGAAGCTGTCGCAGTGCAAGAATTGTACGTTGAAGAACAGGTTCTACAACATATATTCAGATTAGATTTTTCAACAAATTTTAAAAATATATTAATTAACTTACGCTTTGAGGTATTTTGAAGTTGTCGCAGTGCCAGAATTGTACGTTGGAGGAGAAGAGGGGCTAAAATATATATTCAAATTAGATTTTTCAACCAACTTTTTAAATATATTACTTACCTTACGGTTTGAGGTATTTTGAAGTTGTCGCAGTGCCAGAATTGTACGTTGGAGGAGAAGAGGGGCTGAAATATATATTCAAATTAAATTTTTCAACCAACTTTTTAAATATATTAGTTACCTTACGGTTTGAGGTGTTTTGAAATTGTCGCAGGGCCCGGATTGTACGTTGGAAGAAAACAGGGGCTACAATATATATTCAGATTGGATTTTTCAACAAACTGTATAAATATATTAATTACCTTACGCTTTCAGGTATTTTGAAGTTGGCGCAGTGCCCGACTTGCATGTTAGAGGAGAAGAGGGGCTGAAATATATATTCAGATTAGAGTTTTCAACATACTTCTTAAATATCCCAGTTATCTTACAGTTTGATGTCTTTTGAAGTTGTCGCAGTGTCAGAATTGTACGTTGGAGGAGAAGATGTGCTGAAATATATATTCAGAATAGATTTTTCCCCAAACTATTTAAATATTATAATTACCTTACGGTTTGAAGTATTTTGAAGTTGTCGCAGAGCGAGAATTGTACGTTGGAGGAGAACAGGGGCTACAATTTATATTCAGATTAGATTTTTCAACAAACTTCTTAAATATCCTAGTTATCTTACAGCTTGATGTCTTTTGAAGCTGTCGCAGTGCAAGAATTGTACGTTGAAGAACAGGTTCTACAATATAAATTCAGATTGGATTTTTCAACAAACTTTATAAATATATTAATTACCTTACGGTTTGAAGTATTTTGAAGTTGTCGCAGAGCCAGAATTGTACGTTGTAGAAGAACAGGTGCTAAAATATAAATTCAAATTAGATTTTCCAAAAACTTTTAAAATATATTAATTACCTAACGGTTTGAGTTATTTTGAAATTGTTGCAGAGTCAGAATTGCATGTTGGAGGAGAAGAGGGGCTGAAATGTACATTCAGATTAGAGTTTTCAACAAACTTCTTAAATATCGTAGTTATCTTACAGTTTGATGTCTTTTGAAGTTGTCGCAGTGCCAGAATTGTACGTTGGAGGAGAAGAGGGTCTGAAATATATATACAGATTAGATTTTTCCCCAAACTTTTTAAATATTTACTTACCTTACGGTTGTTAGAGGAAGTTGTCGCAGAGCCAGAATTGTACGTTGGAGGAATACAGGGGCTGAAATATATATTGAGATTAGATTTTTAAACAAACATTTTAAATATATTAATTACCTTACGGTTTGAGGTATTATGAAGTTGTCGCAGTGCCTGAATTGCATGTCGGAGGAGAAGAGGGGCTGAAATATATATTCAGATTAGAGTTTTCAACAAACTTTTTAAATATATTACTTCCCTTACGGTTTGAGGTATTTTGAAATTGTCGCACAGTCAGAATTGTAAGTTGGAGGGGGAGAGGGTCTGAAATATATATTCAGATTAGAGTTTTCAACAAACTTCAAAATGTCTTTTGAAGTTGTCGCAGTGCTAGAATTGCACGTTGAAGAAAAACAGGGTCTACAATATATATTCAGATTAAATTTTTCAACAAACTTTATAAATATATTAATTTCCTTACGGTTTGAGGTATTTTGAAATTGTAGCAGTGCCTGAATTGTATGTTGGAGGAGAAGAGGGTCTGAAATATATATTCAGATTAGAGTTTTCAACAAAATTTTTAAATATATTACTTACCTTACGGTTTGAGGTATTTTGAAACTGTCGCAGGGCCCGGATTGTTCGTTGGAAGAAAACAGGGGCTACAATATATATTCAGATTGGATTTTTCAACAAATTTTATAAATATATTAATTACCTTACGGTTTGAGGTATTTTGAAGTTGTCGCAGTGTCAGAATTGTACGTTGGAGGAGAAGAGGGGCTAAAATATATATTCAAATTAGATTTTTCAACCAACTTTATAAATATATTACTTACCTTACGGTTTGAGGTATTTTGAAATTGTCGCAGGGCCAGGATTGTACGTTGGAAGAAAACAGGGGCTACAATATTTATTCAGATTAGATTTTTCAACAAACTTTTTAAATATATTAGTTACCTTATGGTTTGAGGTATTTTGAAATTGTCGCAGGGCCCGGATTGTACGTTGGAAGAAAACAGGGCCTACAGTATATATTCAGATTGGATTTTTCAACAAACTTTATAAATATATTAATTACCTTACGCCTTGAGGTATTTTGAAGTTGTCGCAGTGCCTGAATTGCATGTTTGAGGAGAAGAGGGGCTGAAATATATATTGAGATTAGATTTTTCAACAAACTTTTTAAATATATTAATTACCTTACGGTATGAAGTATTTTGAAGTTGTCGCAGAGCCAGAATTGTACGTTGGAGGAGAACAGGGGCTGAAATATATATTGAGATTAGATTTTTCAACAAACTTTTTAAATATATTAATTACCTTACGGTTTGAGGCATTTTGAAGTTGTCGCAGAGCCAGAATTTCACGTTGTAGAAGAACAGGTGCTAAAATATAAATTCAAATTAGAATTTCCAAAAACTTTTAAAATATATTAATTACCTTACGGTTTGAGGTATTTTGAAATTGTCGCAGGGCCCGGATTGTACGTTGGAATAAAACAGGGCCTACAATATATATTCAGATTGGATTTTTCAACAAACTTTATAAATATATTTGTCGGAGGGTTCATGTGAAACGCAAGTAGTACTATGGGTTGCATACTTATAGTACTTGGGTGGAATCAGCGGAAGTGCTAAGCAGGGGATGGTACTCGAACCGAGGGTGACTGTAGAGGAGACCTGCGAGGGCGGACAGTTAAGCTCCGTCAGGGAAGCTGCGTAGAAGTCTTGGCTTGGCTTGGCATAACCGTCGGGATCACCGCGTTTCATACGACTCCAACATAATTGTTTGACTATTAGTTATAATCCTGTGCCTGTTAGTTCAATTACATTGTAAGGACTACTTGCGTGTTATTTAATATTCGAAATGGCCGATAATCCTGACCGCGCTGCGACATATTAATTACCTTACGCTTTGAGGTATTTTGAAGTTGTCGCAGTGCCAGAATTGTACGTTGGAGGAGAAGAGGGGCTAAAATATATATTCAAATTAGATTTTTCAACCAACTTTTTAAATATATTACTTACCTTACGGTTTGAGGTATTTTGAAGTTGTCGCAGTGCCAGAATTGTACGTTGGAGGAGAAGAGGGGCTGAAATATATATTCAAATAAGATTTTTCAACCAACTTTTTAAATATATTAGTTACCTTACGGTTTGAGGTATTTTGAAATTGTCGCAGGGCCCGGATTGTAAGTTGGAAGAAAACAGGGGCTACAATATATATTCAGATTGGATTTTTCAACAAACTTTATAAATATATTAATTACCTTACGGTTTGAGGTATTTTGAAATTGTTGCAGTGCCTGAATTGCATGTTGGAGGAGAAGGGGGTCTGAAATATATATTCAGATTAGAGTTTTCAACAAACTTCAAAATGTCTTTTGAAGTTGTCGCAGTGCTAGAATTGCACGTTGAAGAAAAACAGGGTCTACAATATATATTCAGATTAAATTTTTCAACAAACTTTATAAATATATTAATTACCTTACGGTTTGAGGTATTTTGAAATTGTAGCAGGGCCCGGATTGTAAGTTGGAGGAGAAGAGGGGCTGAAATATATATTCAGATTAGATTTTTCAACAAACTTTATAAATATATTAATTACCTTACGCTTTGAGGTATTTTGAAGTTGTCGCAGTGCCAGAATTGTACGTTGGAGGAGAAGAGGGGCTGAAATATATATTCAAATTAGATTTTTCAACCAACTTTTTAAATACATTAGTTAAATTACGGTTTGAGGTATTTTGAAACTGTCGCAGGGCCCGGATTGTACGTTAGAAGAAAACAGGGGCTACAATATATATTCAGATTGGATTTTTCAACAAATTTTATAAATATATTACTTGCCTTACGGTTTGAGGTATTTTGAAATTGTCGCAGGGCCAGGATTGTACGTTGGAAGTAAACAGGGGCTACAATATTTATTCAGATTAGATTTTTCAACAAACTTTTTAAATATATTAGTTACCTTATGGTTTGAGGTATTTTGAAATTGTCGCAGGGCCCGGATTGTACGTTGGAAGAAAACAGGGCCTACAATATATATTCAGATTGGATTTTTCAACAAACTTTATAAATATATTAATTACCTTACGCTTTGAGGTATTTTGAAGTTGTCGCAGTGCCTGAATTGCATGTTAGAGGAGAAGAGGGGCTGAAATATATATTCAGATTAGAGTTTTCAACAAACTTCTTAAATATCCTAGTTATCTTACAGTTTGATGTCTTTTGAAGTTGTCGCAGTGCCTGAATTGCATGTTGGAGGAGAAGAGGGTCTGAAATATATATTCAGATTAGAGTTTTCAACAAACTTTTTAAATATATTACTTACCTTACGGTTTGAGGTATTTTGAAATTGTCGCAGAGTCAGAATTGTACGTTGGAGGAGAACAGGGGCTACAATATATATTCAGATTGGATTTTTCAACAAACTTTATAAATATATTAATTACCTTACGGTTTGAGGTATTTTGAAGTTGTCGCAGTGCCTGAATTGCATGTTGGAGGAGAAGAGGGTCTGAAATATATATTCAGATTAGAGTTTTCAACAAACTTTTTAAATATATTACTTACCTTACAGTTTGACGTATTCTGAAATTGTCGCAGAGTCAGAATTGTACGTTGGAGGAGAACAGGGGCTACAATATATTTTCAGATTAGATTTTTCAATAAACTTTATAAATATATTAATTACCTTACGGTTTGAGGCATTTTGAAGTTGTCGCAGTGCCTGAATTGCATGTTGGAGGAGAAGAGGGTCTGAAATATATATTCAGATTAGAGTTTTCAACAAACTTTTTAAATATATTACTTACCTTACAGTTTGAGGTATTTTGAAATTGTCGCAGAGTCAGAATTGTACGTTGGAGGAGAAGAGGGGCTGAAATATATATTCAAATTAGATTTTTCAACCAACTTTTTAAATATATTAGTTACCTTACGGTTTGAGGTATTTTGAAACTATCGCAGGGCCCGGATTGTATGTTGGAAGAAAACAGGGCCTACAATATATATTCAGATTAGGTTTTTCAATAAACTTTATAAATATATTAATTACCTTACGGTTTGAGGTATTTTGAAGTTGTCGCAGTGCCTGAATTGCATGTTGGAGGAGAAGAGGGTCTGAAATATATATTCAGATTAGAGTTTTCAACAAACTTTTTAAATATATTACTTACCTTACAGTTTGAGGTATTTTGAAATTGTCGCAGAGTCAGAATTGTACGTTGGAGGAGAAGAGGGGCTGAAATATATATTCAAATTAGATTTTTCAACCAACTTTTTAAATTTATTACTTACCTTACGGTTTGAGGTATTTTGAAGTTGTCGCAGTGCCAGAATTGTACGTTGGAGGAGAAGAGGGGCTGAAATATATATTCAAATTAGATTTTTCAACCAACTTTATATTATTACTTACCTTACGGTTTGAGGTATTTTGAAATTGTCACAAGGCCAAGATTGTACGTTGGAAGAAAACAGGGGCTACAATATATATTCAGGTTAGATTTTTCAATAAACTTTTTAAATATATTAGTTACCTCACGGTTTAAGGGATTTTGAAATTGTCTTAGGGCCCAGATTGTACGTTGGAAGAAAACAGGGGCTACAATATTTATTCAGATTGGATTTTTCAACAAACTTTATAAATATATTAATTACCTTACAGTTTGAGGTATTTTGAAGTTGTCGCAGTGCCTGAATTGCATATTGGAGGAGAAGAGGGGCTGAAATATATAATCAGATTAGAGGTTTCAACAAACTTCAAAATGTCTTGAAGTTGACGCAGTGCTAGAATTGCACGTTGAAGAAGAACAGTGTCCACAATATATAATCAGATTAGATATTTCAACAAACTTTATAAATATATTAATTACCTTATGGTTTGAGGTATTTTGAAGTTGCCACAGAGCCAGAATTGTACGTTGGAGGAGAACAGGGGCTACAATATATATTCAGATTAGATTTTTCAACAAACTTTATGAATATATCAATTACTTTACGGTTTGAGGTATTTTGAAGTTGTCGCAATGCCTGAACTGCATGTTGGAGGAGGAGAGGGGCTGAAATATACATTGAGATTAGATTTTTCAACAAACTTTTTAAATATTATAATTACCTTACGGTTTGAAGTATTTTGAAGTTGTCGCAGAGCGAGAATTGTACGCTGGAGGAGAACAGGGGCTACAATTTATATTCAGATTAGATTTTTCAACAAACTTCTTATATATCCTAGTTATCTTACAGCTTGATGTCTTTTGAAGCTGTCGCAGTGCAAGAATTGTACGTTGAAGAACAGGTTCTACAATATAAATTCAGATTAGATTTTTCAACAAACTTTATAAATATATTAATTACCTTACGGTTTGAAGTATTTTGAAGTTGTCGCAGAGCCAGAATTGTACGTTGTAGAAGAACAGGTGCCAAAATATAAATTTAAATTAGATTTTCCAAAAACTTTTAAAATATATTAATTACCTTACGGTTTGAGGTAATTTGAAGTTGTCGCTGTGTCTGAATTGCACGTTGGAGGAGAAGAGGGGCTGAAATATATTTTCAGATTAGATTTTTCAATAAACTTTATAAATATATTAATGGCCTTACGATTTGAGGTATTTTGAGATTGTCGCAGTCAGCATTGTACGTTGGAGGAGAACAGGGGCTACATTATATATTCAGATTAGATATTTCAACAAACTTCTTAAATATCCTGGTTATCTTACAGCTTGATGTCTTTTGAAGCTGTCGCAGTGCAAGAATTGTACGTTGAAGAACAGGTTCTACAATATATATTCAGATTAGAGTTTTCAACAAACTTTTTAAATATATTAATTACCTTACGGTTTGAGGTATTTTGAAGTTGTCGCTGTGCCTGAATTGCATGTAGGAGGAGAAGAGGGGCTGAAATATATATTCAGATTAGAGTTTTCAACAAACTTCTTAAATATCCTAGTTATCTTACAGTTTGATGTCTTTTGAAGTTGTCGCAGTGCCAGAATTCTACGTTGGAGGAGAAGAGGGGCTGAAATATATATTCAGATTAGAGTTTTCAACAAACTTTTTAAATATATTACTTACTTTACGGTTTGAGGTATTTTGAAATTGTCGCAGAGTCAGAATTGTACGTTGGAGGGGAAGAGGGTCTGATATATATATTCAGATTAGAGTTTTCAACAACCTTCAAAATGTCTTTTGAAGTTGTCGCAGTGCTAGAATTGCACGTTGAAGAAGAACAGGGTCTACAATATATATTCAGATTAGAATTTTCAACAAACTTTATAAATATATTAAATTCCTTACGGTTTGAGGTATTTTGAAATTGTCGCAGAGCCAGAATTGTACGTTGGAGGAGAACAGGGGCTACAATATATATTCAGATTAGATTTTTCAACAAACTTCTTAATTATCCTAGTTATCTTACAGTTTGATGTCTTTTGAAGCTGTCGCAGTGCAAGAATTGTACGTTGAAGAACAGGTTCTACAACATATATTCAGATTAGATTTTTCAACAAATTTTAAAAATATATTAATTAACTTACGCTTTGAGGTATTTTGAAGTTGTCGCAGTGCCAGAATTGTACGTTGGAGGAGAAGAGGGGCTAAAATATATATTCAAATTAGATTTTTCAACCAACTTTTTAAATATATTACTTACCTTACGGTTTGAGGTATTTTGAAGTTGTCGCAGTGCCAGAATTGTACGTTGGAGGAGAAGAGGGGCTGATATATATATTCAAATTAAATTTTTCAACCAACTTTTTAAATAAATTAGTTACCTTACGGTTTGAGGTGTTTTGAAATTGTCGCAGGGCCCGGATTGTACGTTGGAAGAAAACAGGGGCTACAATATATATTCAGATTGGATTTTTCAACAAACTGTATAAATATATTAATTACCTTACGCTTTCAGGTATTTTGAAGTTGGCGCAGTGCCCGACTTGCATGTTAGAGGAGAAGAGGGGCTGAAATATATATTCAGATTAGAGTTTTCAACATACTTCTTAAATATCCCAGTTATCTTACAGTTTGATGTCTTTTGAAGTTGTCGCAGTGTCAGAATTGTACGTTGGAGGAGAAGAGGTGCTGAAATATATATTCAGAATAGATTTTTCCCCAAACTATTTAAATATTATAATTACCTTACGGTTTGAAGTATTTTGAAGTTGTCGCAGAGCGAGAATTGTACGTTGGAGGAGAACAGGGGCTACAATTTATATTCAGATTAGATTTTTCAACAAACTTCTTAAATATCCTAGTTATCTTACAGCTTGATGTCTTTTGAAGCTGTCGCAGTGCAAGAATTGTACGTTGAAGAACAGGTTCTACAATATAAATTCAGATTAGATTTTTCAACAAACTTTATAAATATATTAATTACCTTACGGTTTGAAGTATTTTGAAGTTGTCGCAGAGCCAGAATTGTACGTTGTAGAAGAACAGGTGCTAAAATATAAATTCAAATTAGATTTTCCAAAAACTTTTAAAATATATTAATTACCTTACGGTTTGAGTTATTTTGAAATTGTTGCAGAGTCAGAATTGCATGTTGGAGGAGAAGAGGGGCTTAAATGTATATTCAGATTAGAGTTTTCAACAAACTTCTTAAATATCGTAGTTATCTTACAGTTTGATGTCTTTTGAAGTTGTCGCAGTGCCAGAATTGTACGTTGGAGGAGAAGAGGGTCTGAAATATATATTGAGATTAGATTTTTAAACAAACATTTTAAATATATTAATTACCTTACGGTTTGAGGTATTTTGAAATTGTTGCAGTGTCAGAATTGCATGTTGGAGGAGAAGAGAGGCTGAAATATATAATCAGATTAGAGTTTTCAACAAACTTCAAAATGCCTTTTGAAGTTGACGCAGTGCTAGAATTGCACGTTGAAGAAGAACAGGGTCCACATTATTTAATCAAATTAGATTTTTCAACAAACTTTATAAATATATTAATTACCTTACGGTTTGAGGTATTTTGAAATTGTCACAGAGTCAGAATTGTACGTTGGAAGAAAGCAGGGGCTACAATATATATTCAGATTAGATTTTTCAATAAAATTTGTAAATATATTAATTACCTTACGATTTGAGGTATTTTGAAGTTGTCGCAGTGCCAGAATTGTACGTTGGAGGAGAACAGAGGCTACAATATATATTCAGATTAGATTTTTCAACAAACTTCTTAAATATCCTAGTTATCTTACAGCTTCATGTCTTTTGAAGCTGTCGCAGTGCAAGAATTGTACGTTGAAGAACAGGTTCTACAATATATATTCAGATTAGAGTTTTCAACAAACTTTTTAAATATATTAATTACCTTACGGTTTGAGGTATTATGAAGTTGTCGCAGTGCCTGAATTGCATGTCGGAGGAGAAGAGGGGCTGAAATATATATTCAGATTAGAGTTTTCAACAAACCTCTTAAATATCCTAGTTATCTTACAGTTTGATGTCTTTTGATGTTGTTGCAGTGCCAGAATTCTACGTTGGAGGAGAAGAGGGGCTGAAATATATATTCAGATTAGAGTTTTCAACAAACTTTTTAAATATATTACTTCCCTTACGGTTTGAGGTTTTTTGAAATTGTCGCACAGTCAGAATTGTACGTTGGAGGGGGAGAGGGTCTGAAATATATATTCAGATTAGAGTTTTCAACAAACTTCAAAATGTCTTTTGAAGTTGTCGCAGTGCTAGAATTGCACGTTGAAGAAAAACAGGGTCTACAATATATATTCAGATTAAATTTTTCAACAAACTTTATAAATATATTAATTTCCTTACGGTTTGAGGTATTTTGAAATTGTAGCAGTGCCTGAATTGTATGTTGGAGGAGAAGAGGGTCTGAAATATATATTCAGATTAGAGTTTTCAACAAAATTTTTAAATATATTACTTACCTTACGGTTTGAGGTATTTTGAAATTGTCGCAGAGTCAGAATTGTACGTTGGAGGAGAACAGGGGCTACAATATATATTCAGATTAGATTTTTCAACAAACTTCTTAATTATCCTAGTTATCTTACAGTTTGATATCTTTTGAAGTTGTCGCAGTGCCAGAATTGTACGTTGGAGGAGAACAGGGGCTACAATATATATTCAGATTGGATTTTTCAACAAACTTTATAAATATATTAATTACCTTACGGTTTGAAGTATTTTGAATTTGTCGCAGTGCCTGAATTGCATGTTGGAGGAGAAGAGGGTCTGAAATATATATTCAGAGTAGAGTTTTCAACAAACTTTTTAAATATATTACTTACCTTACGGTTTGAGGTATTTTGAAATTGTCGCAGAGTCAGAATTGTACGTTGGAGGAGAAGAGGGGCTGAAATATATATTCAAATTAGATTTTTCAACCAACTTTTTAAATTTATTACTTACCTTACGGTTTGAGGTATTTTGAAGTTGTCGCAGTGCCAGAATTGTACGTTGGAGGAGAAGAGGGGCTGAAATATATATTCATATTAGATTTTTCAACCAACTTTATATTATTACTTACCTTACGGTTTGAGGTATTTTGAAATTGTCGCAAGGCCAAGATTGTACGTTGGAAGAAAACAGGGGCTGAAATATATATTGAGATTAGATTTTTCAACAAACTTCAAAATGTCTTTTGAAGTTGTCGCAGTGCTAGAATTGCACGTTGAAGAAAAACAGGGTCTACAATATATATTCAGATTAGAGTTTTCAACAAACTTTTTAAATATATTACTTACCTTACAGTTTGAGGTATTTTGAAATTGTCGCAGAGTCAGAATTGAACGTTGGAGGAGAAGAGGGGCTGAAATATATATTCAAATTAGATTTTTCAACCAACTTTTTAAATATATTAGTTACCTTATGGTTTGAGGTATTTTGAAACTATCGCAGGGCCCGGATTGTATGTTGGAAGAAAACAGGGCCTACAATATATATTCAGATTAGGTTTTTCAATAAACTTTATAAATATATTAATTATCTTACGGTTTGAGGTATTTTGAAGTTGTCGCAGTGCCTGAATTGCATGTTGGAGGAGAAGAGGGTCTGAAATATATATTCAGATTAGAGTTTTCAACAAACTTTTTAAATATATTACTTACCTTACAGTTTGAGGTATTTTGAAATTGTCGCAGAGTCAGAATTGTACGTTGGAGGAGAAGAGGGGCTGAAATATATATTCAAATTAGATTTTTCAACCAACTTTTTAAATTTATTACTTACCTTACGGTTTGAGGTATTTTGAAGTTGTCGCAGTGCCAGAATTGTACGTTGGAGGAGAAGAGGGGCTGAAATATATATTCAAATTAGATTTTTCAACCAACTTTATATTATTACTTACCTTACGGTTTGAGGTATTTTGAAATTGTCGCAAGGCCAAGATTGTACGTTGGAAGAAAACAGGGGCTGAAATATATATTGAGATTAGATTTTTCAACAAACTTTTTAAATATATTAATTACCTTACGGTTTGAGGTATTTTGAAATTGTTGCAGTGTCAGAATTGCATGTTGGAGGAGAAGAGGGGCTGAAATATATAATCAGATTAGAGTTTTCAACAAACTTCTTAAATATCGTAGTTATCTTACAGTTTGATGTCTTTTGAAGTTGTCACAGTGCCAGAATTGTACGTTGGAGGAGAAGAGGTACTGAAATATATATTCAGCTTAGATTTTTCATCAAACTTTATGAATATATCAATTACTTTACGGTTTGAGGTATTTTGAAGTTGTCGCAGTGCCTGAATTGCATGTTGGAGGAGAAGAGTGGTTGAAATATATATTGAGATTAGATTTTTCAACAATCTTTTTAAATATTATAATTATCTTACGGTTTGAAGTATTTTGAAGTTGTCGCAGCGACAGAATTGTACGTTGGAGGAGAACAGGGGCTACAATATATTTTCAGATTAGATTTTTCAACAAACTTTATAAATATATTAATTACCTTACGGTTTGAAGTATTTTGAAGTTGTCGCAGAGCCAGAATTGTACGTTGTAGAAGAACAATTGCTAAAATATAAATTCAAATTAGATTTTCCCAATACTTTTAAAATATATTAATTACCTTACGGTTTGAGGTATTTTGAAATTGTTGGAGAGTCAGAATTGCATGTTGGAGGAGAAGAGGGGCTGAAATATATATTCAGATTAGAGTTTTCAACAAACTTCTTAAATATCGTAGTTATCTTACAGTTTGATGTCTTTTGAAGTTGTCACAGTGCCAGAATTGTACGTTGGAGGAGAAGAGGGTCTGAAATATAAATTCAGATTAGATTTTTCCCCAAACTTTTTAAATATTTACTTACCTTACGGTTTGAGGTATTTTTTAAATATATTAATTACCTTACGGTTTGAGGTATTTTGAAATTGTTGCAGTGTCAGAATTGCATGTTGGAGGAGAAGAGGGGCTGAAATATATAATCAGATTAGAGTTTTCAACAAACTTCTTAAATATCGTAGTTATCTTACAGTTTGATGTCTTTTGAAGTTGTCACAGTGCCAGAATTGTACGTTGGAGGAGAAGAGGTACTGAAATATATATTCAGCTTAGATTTTTCATCAAACTTTATGAATATATCAATTACTTTACGGTTTGAGGTATTTTGAAGTTGTCGCAGTGCCTGAATTGCATGTTGGAGGAGAAGAGGGGTTGAAATATATATTGAGATTAGATTTTTCAACAATCTTTTTAAATATTATAATTATCTTACGGTTTGAAGTATTTTGAAGTTGTCGCAGAGACAGAATTGTACGTTGGAGGAGAACAGGGGCTGCAATATATTTTCAGATTAGATTTTTCAACAAACTTTATAAATATATTAATTACCTTACGGTTTGAAGTATTTTGAAGTTGTCGCAGAGCCAGAATTGTACGTTGTAGAAGAACAATTGCTAAAATATAAATTCAAATTAGATTTTCCCAATACTTTTAAAATATATTAATTACCTTACGGTTTGAGGTATTTTGAAATTGTTGGAGAGTCAGAATTGCATGTTGGAGGAGAAGAGGGGCTGAAATATATATTCAGAATAGAGTTTTCAACAAACTTCTTAAATATCGTAGTTATCTTACAGTTTGATGTCTTTTGAAGTTGTCACAGTGCCAGAATTGTACGTTGGAGGAGAAGAGGGTCTGAAATATAAATTCAGATTAGATTTTTCCCCAAACTTTTTAAATATTTACTTACCTTACGGTTTGAGGTATTTTGAAGTTGTCGCAGAGCCAGAATTGTACGTTGGAGGAAAACAGGGGCTGAAATATATATTGAGATTAGATTTTTCAACAAACTTTTTAAATATATTAATTACCTTACGGTTTGAGGTATTTTGAAATTGTTGCAGTGTCAGAATTGCATGTTGGAGGAGAAGAGGGGCTGAAATATATAATCAGATTAGAGTTTTCAACAAATTTCAAAATGTCTTTTGAAGTTGACGCAGTGCTAGAATTGCACGTTGAAGAAGAACAGTGTCCACAATATATAATCAGATTAGATTTTTCACCAAACTTTATAAATATATTAATTACCTTACGGTTTGAGGTATTTTGAAATTGTCGCAGAGTCAGAATTGTACGTTGGAGGAGAAGAGGGTCTACAATATATATTCAGATTAGATTTTTCAACAAACTTTGTAAATATATTAATTACCTTACGGTTTGAGGTATTTTGAAATTGTCGCAGTGCCAGAATTCTACGTTGGAGGGGAAGAGGGGCTGAAATATATATTCAGATTAGAGTTTTCAACAAACTTTTTAAATATATTACTTCCCTTACGATTTGAGGTATTTTGAAATTGTCGCAGAGTCAGAATTGTACGTTGGAAGGGAAGAGGGTCTGAAATATATATTCAGATTAGAGTTTTCAACAAATTTCAAAATGTCTTTTGAAGTTGTCGCAGTGCTAGAATTGCACGTTGAAGAAAAACAGGGTCCACAATATATATTCAGATTAACTTTTTCAACAAACTTTATAAATATATTAATTTCCTTACGGTTTGAGGTATTTTGAAATTGTCGCAGTCAGAATTGTACGTTGGAAGAAAACGGGGGCCACAATATGTATTCAGATTGGATTTTTCAACAAACTTTATAAATATATTAATTACCTTACGGTTTGAGGTATTTTGAAATTGCAGCAGTTCCTGAATTGCATGTTGGAGGAGAAGAGGGTCTGAAATATATATTCAGATTAGAGTTTTCAACAAACTTTTTAAATATATTACTTACCTTACGGTTTGAGGTATTTTGAAATTGTCGCAGAGTCAGAATTGTACGTTGGAGGAGAACAGGGGCTACAATATATATTCAGATTAGATTTTTCAACAAACTACTTAAACATCCTAGTTATCTTACAGCTTGATGTCTTTTGAAGCTGTCGCAGTGCAAGAATTGTACGTTGAAGAACAGGTTCTACAATATAAATTCATATTAGATTTTTTACCAATCTTTATAAATATATTAATTACCTTACGGTTTGATGTAATTTGAAGTTGTCGCAGAGCCAGAATTTTACGTTGTAGAAGAACAGATGCTAAAATATAAATTCATATTAGATTTTCCAAAAAATTTTAAAATATATTAATTACCTTACGGTTTGAGGTATTTTGAAATTGGCGCAGGACCCGGATTGTACGTTGGAAGTAAACAGGGCCTACAATATATATTCAGATTGGATTTTTCAACAAACTTTATAAATATATTAATTACCTTACGCTTTGATGTATTTTGAAGTTGTCGCAGTGCCAGAATTGTACGTTGGAGGAGAAGAGGGGCTAAAATATTTATTCAAATTAGATTTTTGAACCAACTTTTTAAATATATTACTTACCTTACGGTTTGAGTTATTTTGAAATTGTCGCAGAGTCAGAATTGTACGTTGGAGGAGAACAGGGACTACAATATATATTCAGATTAGATTTTTCAACAAATTTCTTAATTATCCTAGTTATCTTACAGTTTGATATCTTTTGAAGTTGTCGCAGTGCCAGAATTGTACGTTGGAGGAGAACAGGGGCTACAATATATATTCAGATTGGATTTTTCAACAAACTTTATAAATATATTAATTACCTTACGGTTTGAGGTATTTTGAAATTGTCGCAGTGCCTGAATTGCATGTCGGAGGAGAAGAGGGGCTGAAATATATATTCAGATTAGATTTTTCCCCAAACTTTTTAAATATTTACTTACCTTACGGTTTGAGGTATTTTGAAACTGTCGCAGGGCCCGGATTGTACGTTGGAAGAAAACAGGGGCTACAATATATATTCAGATTGGATTTTTCAACAAACTTTATAAATATATTAATTACCTTACGGTTTGAGGTATTTTGAAGTTGTCGCAGTGCCTGAATTGCATGTCGGAGGAGAAGAGGGGCTGAAATATATATTCAGATTAGATTTTTCCCCAAACTTTTTAAATATTTACTTACCTTACGGTTTGAGGTATTTTGAAGTTGTCGCAGAGCCAGAATTGTACGTTGGAGGAGAACAGAGGCTACAATATATATTCAGATTAGATTTTTCAACAAACTTCTTAAATATCCTCGTTATCTTACAGCTTCATGTCTTTTGAAGCTGTCGCAGTGCAAGAATTGTACGTTGAAGAACAGGTTCTACAATATATATTGAGATTAGAGTTTTAAACTTTTTAAATATATTAATTACCTTACGGTTTGAGGTATTATGAAGTTGTCGCAGTGCCTGAATTGCATGTCGGAGGAGAAGAGGGGCTGAAATATATATTCAGATTAGAGTTTTCAACAAACATTTTAAATATATTACTTCCCTTACGGTTTGAGGTATTTTGAAATTGTCGCAAAGTCAGAATTGTACGTTGGAGGAGAACAAGGGCTACAATATATAATCAGATTAGATTTTTCAAGAAACTTCTCAATTATCCTAGTTATCTTACAGTTTGATATCTTTTGAAGTTGTCGCAGTGCCAGAATTGTACGTTGGAGGAGAACAGGGGCTACAATATATATTCAGATTGGATTTTTCAACAGATTTTATAAATATATTAATTACCTTACGCTTTGAGGTATTTTGAAGTTGTGGCAGTGCCTGAATTGCATGTTAGAGGAGAAGAGGGGTTGAAATATATATTCAGATTAGAGTTTTCAACAAACTTCTTAAATATCCCAGTTATCTTACAGTTTGATGTCTTTTGAAGTTGTCGCAGTGTCAGAATTGTACGCTGGAGGAGAAGAGGGGCTGAAATATATATTCAGCTTAGATTTTTCAACAAACTTTTTAAATATCCTAGTTATCTTACAGCTTGATGTTTTTTGAAGTTGTCGCAGTGCAAGAATTGTACGTTGAAGAACAGGGGCTACAATATATATTCAGATTAAATTTTTCAATATACTTCTTAATTATCTTAGTTATCTTACAGTTTGATATCTTGTCGCAGTGCCTGAATTGCACGTTGGAGGAGAAGAGGGGCTGAAATATATATTCAGATTGGAGTTTTCAACAAACTTTTTAAATATACTGCTTACCTTACGGTTTGAGGTATTTTGAAATTGTCGCAGAGTCAGAATTGTACGTTGGAGGAGAACAGGGGCTACAATATATATTCAGATTAGATTTTTCAACAAACTTCTTAATTATCCTAGTTATCTTACAGTTTGATATCTTTTGAAGTTGTCGCAGTGCCAGAATTCTACGTTGGAGGAGAAGAGGGGCTGAAATATATATTCAGATTAGAGTTTTCAACAAACTTTTTAAATATATTACTTACTTTACGGTTTGAGGTATTTTGAAATTGTCGCAGAGTCAGAATTGTACGTTGGAGGGGAAGAGGGTCTGACATATATATTCAGATTAGAGTTTTCAACAACCTTCAAAATGTCTTTTTAAGTTGTCGCAGTGCTAGAATTGCACGTTGAAGAAGAACAGGGTCTACAATTTATATTCAGATTAGATTTTTCAACAAACTTTTTAAATATATTAGTTACCTTACGGTCTGAGGTATTTTGAAATTGTCGCAGGGCCCGGATTGTACGTTGGAAGAAATCAGGGGCTACAATATATATTCAGATTAGATTATTCAACAAACTTTTTAAATATATTCCTTACCTTTAGGTTTGAGGTAAGTTGAAATTGTCGCAGGGCCAGGATTGTACGTTGGAAGAAAACAGGGGCTACAATATATATTCAGATTAGATTATTCAACAAACTTTTTAAATATATTAGTTACCTTACGGTTTGAGGTATTTTGAAATTGTCGCAGGGCCCGGATTGTACGTTGGAAGAAAACAGGGGCTACAATATATATTCAGATTGGGATTTTCAACAATCTTTATAAATATATTAATTACCTTACGGTTTGAGGTATTTTGAAATTGTCGCAGAGTCAGAATTGAACGTTGGAGGAGAACAGGGGCTACAATATATGTTCAGATTAGATTTTTCAACAAACTTCTTAATTATCTTAGTTATCTTACAGTTTGATATGTTGTCGCAGTGCCTGAATTGCACGTTGGAGGAGAAGAGGTGCTGAAATATATATTCAGATTAGAGTTTTCAACAAACTTATTAAATATATTACTTACCTTACGGTTTGAGGTATTTTGAAATTGTCGCAGAGTCAGAATTGTACATTGGAGGAGAACAGGGGCTACAATATATATTCAGATTAGATTTTTCAACAAATTTTATAAATATGTTAATTACCTTACGGTTTGAGGCATTTTGAATTTGTCGCAGTGCCTGAATTGCATGTTGGAGGAAAATAGGGGCTGAAATATATATTCAGATTAGAGTTTTCAACAAACTTCTTAAATATCCTAGTTATCTTAGAGTTTGATGTCTTTTGAAGTTGTCGCAGTGCCAGAATTGTACGTTGGAGGAGAAGAGGGGCTGAAATATATATTCAGATTAGAGTTTTCAACAAACTTCAAAATGTCTTTTGAAGTTGACGCAGTGCTGGGATTGCACGCTGAAGAAGAACAGGGTCCACAATATATATTCAGATTAGATTTTTCAACAAACTTTATAAATATATTAATTACCTTACGGTTTGAGGTATTTTGAAGTTGTCGCAGTGCCAGAATTGTACGTTGGATGAGAAGAGGGGCTGAAATATATATTCAAATTAGATTTTTCAACCAACTTTTTAAATATATTCCTTACCATACGGTTTGAGGTATTTTGAAATTGTCGCAGGGCCAGGATTGTACGTTGGAAGAAAACAGGGGCTACAATATATATTCAGGTTAGATTTTTCAATAAACTTTTTAAATATATTAGTTACCTTACGGTTTAAGGGATTTTGAAATTGTCTTAGGGCCCAGATTGTACGTTGGAAGAAAACAGGGGCTACAATATTTATTCAGATTGGATTTCTCAACAAACTTTATAAATATATTAATTACCTTACAGTTTGAGGTATTTTGAAGTTGTCGCAGTGCCTGAATTGCATATTGGAGGAGAAGAGGGGCTGAAATATATAATCAGATTAGAGGTTTCAACAAACTTCAAAATGTCTTGAAGTTGACGCAGTGCTAGAATTGCACGTTGAAGAAGAACAGTGTCCACAATATATAATCAGATTAGATATTTCAACAAACTTTATAAATATATTAATTACCTTATGGTTTGAGGTATTTTGAAGTTGTCACAGAGCCAGAATTGTACGTTGGAGGAGAACAGGGGCTACAATATATATTCAGATTAGATTTTTCAACAAACATTATGAATATATCAATTACTTTACGGTTTGAGGTATTTTGAAGTTGTCGCAATGCCTGAACTGCATGTTGGAGGAGGAGAGGGGCTGATATATACATTGAGATTAGATTTTTCAACAAACTTTTTAAATATTATAATTACCTTACGGTTTGAAGTATTTTGAAGTTGTCGCAGAGCGAGAATTGTACGCTGGAGGAGAACAGGGGCTACAATTTATATTCAGATTAGATTTTTCAACAAACTTCTTATATATCCTAGTTATCTTACAGCTTGATGTCATTTGAAGCTGTCGCAGTGCAAGAATTGTACGTTGGAGGAGAAGAGGGGCTGAAATATATTTTCAGATTAGATTTTTCAATAAACTTTATAAATATATTAATGGCCTTACGATTTGAGGTATTTTGAGATTGTCGAGTCAGCATTGTACGTTGGAGGAGAACAGGTGCCAAAATATAAATTTAAATTAGATTTTCCAAAAACTTTTAAAATATATTAATTACCTTACGGTTTGAGGTATTTTGAAGTTGTGGCTGTGCCTGAATTGCACGTTGGAGGAGAAGAGGGGCTGAAATATATTTTCAGATTAGATTTTTCAATAAACTTTATAAATATATTAATGGCCTTACGATTTGAGGTATTTTGAGATTGTCGCAGTCAGCATTGTACGTTGGAGGAGAACAGGCGCCACGTTATATATTCAGATTAGATATTTCAACAAACTTCTTAATTATCCTAGTTATCTTACAGCTTGATGTCTTTTGAAGCTGTCGCAGTGCAAGAATTGTACGTTGAAGAACAGGTTCTACAATATATATTCAGATTAGAGTTTTCAACAAACTTTTTAAATATATTAATTACCTTACGGTTTGAGGTATTTTGAAGTTGTCGCTGTGCCTGAATTGCATGTAGGAGGAGAAGAGGGGCTGAAATATATATTCAGATTAGAGTTTTCAACAAACTTCTTAAATATCCTAGTTATCTTACAGTTTGATGTCTTTTGAAGTTGTCGCAGTGCCAGAATTCTACGTTGGAGGAGAAGAGGGGCTGAAATATATATTCAGATTAGAGTTTTCAACAAACTTTTTAAATATATTACTTACTTTACGGTTTGAGGTATTTTGAAATAGTCGCAGAGTCAGAATTGTACGTTGGAGGGGAAGAGGGTCTGATATATATATTCAGATTGGAGTTTTCAACAACCTTCAAAATGTCATTTGAAGTTGTCGCAGTGCTAGAATTGCACGTTGAAGAAGAACAGGGTCTACAATATATATTCAGATTAGAATTTTCAACAAACTTTATAAATATATTAAATTCCTTACGGTTTGAGGTATTTTGAAATTGTCGCAGAGCCAGAATTGTACGTTGGAGGAGAACAGGGGCTACAATATATATTCAGATTAGATTTTTCAACAAACTTCTTAATTATCCTAGTTATCTTACAGTTTGATATCTTTTGAAGTTGTCGCAGTGCCAGAATTGTACGTTGGAGGGGAAGAGGGGCTGACATATATTTTCAGATTAGAATTTTCAACAAACTTCTTAAATATCCTAATTATCTTACAGCTTGATGTCTTTTGAAGCTGTCGCAGTGCAAGAATTGTACGTTGAAGAACAGGTTCTACAACATATATTCAGATTAGATTTTTCAACAAATTTTAAAAATATATTAATTAACTTACGCTTTGAGGTATTTTGAAGTTGTCGCAGTGCCAGAATTGTACGTTGGAGGAGAAGAGGGGCTAAAATATATATTCAAATTAGATTTTTCAACCAACTTTTTAAATATATTACTTACCTTACGGTTTGAGGTATTTTGAAGTTGTCGCAGTGCCAGAATTGTACGTTGGAGGAGAAGAGGGGCTGAAATATATATTCAAATTAAATTTTTCAACCAACTTTTTAAATATATTAGTTACCTTACGGTTTGAGGTGTTTTGAAATTGTCGCAGGGCCCGGATTGTACGTTGGAAGAAAACAGGGGCTACAATATATATTCAGATTGGATTTTTCAACAAACTGTATAAATATATTAATTACCTTACGCTTTCAGGTATTTTGAAGTTGGCGCAGTGCCCGACTTGCATGTTAGAGGAGAAGAGGGGCTGAAATATATATTCAGATTAGAGTTTTCAACATACTTCTTAAATATCCCAGTTATCTTACAGTTTGATGTCTTTTGAAGTTGTCGCAGTGTCAGAATTGTACGTTGGAGGAGAAGATGTGCTGAAATATATATTCAGAATAGATTTTTCCCCAAACTATTTAAATATTATAATTACCTTACGGTTTGAAGTATTTTGAAGTTGTCGCAGAGCGAGAATTGTACGTTGGAGGAGAACAGGGGCTACAATTTATATTCAGATTAGATTTTTCAACAAACTTCTTAAATATCCTAGTTATCTTACAGCTTGATGTCTTTTGAAGCTGTCGCAGTGCAAGAATTGTACGTTGAAGAACAGGTTCTACAATATAAATTCAGATTGGATTTTTCAACAAACTTTATAAATATATTAATTACCTTACGGTTTGAAGTATTTTGAAGTTGTCGCAGAGCCAGAATTGTACGTTGTAGAAGAACAGGTGCTAAAATATAAATTCAAATTAGATTTTCCAAAAACTTTTAAAATATATTAATTACCTAACGGTTTGAGTTATTTTGAAATTGTTGCAGAGTCAGAATTGCATGTTGGAGGAGAAGAGGGGCTGAAATGTACATTCAGATTAGAGTTTTCAACAAACTTCTTAAATATCGTAGTTATCTTACAGTTTGATGTCTTTTGAAGTTGTCGCAGTGCCAGAATTGTACGTTGGAGGAGAAGAGGGTCTGAAATATATATACAGATTAGATTTTTCCCCAAACTTTTTAAATATTTACTTACCTTACGGTTGTTAGAGGAAGTTGTCGCAGAGCCAGAATTGTACGTTGGAGGAATACAGGGGCTGAAATATATATTGAGATTAGATTTTTAAACAAACATTTTAAATATATTAATTACCTTACGGTTTGAGGTATTATGAAGTTGTCGCAGTGCCTGAATTGCATGTCGGAGGAGAAGAGGGGCTGAAATATATATTCAGATTAGAGTTTTCAACAAACTTTTTAAATATATTACTTCCCTTACGGTTTGAGGTATTTTGAAATTGTCGCACAGTCAGAATTGTAAGTTGGAGGGGGAGAGGGTCTGAAATATATATTCAGATTAGAGTTTTCAACAAACTTCAAAATGTCTTTTGAAGTTGTCGCAGTGCTAGAATTGCACGTTGAAGAAAAACAGGGTCTACAATATATATTCAGATTAAATTTTTCAACAAACTTTATAAATATATTAATTTCCTTACGGTTTGAGGTATTTTGAAATTGTAGCAGTGCCTGAATTGTATGTTGGAGGAGAAGAGGGTCTGAAATATATATTCAGATTAGAGTTTTCAACAAAATTTTTAAATATATTACTTACCTTACGGTTTGAGGTATTTTGAAACTGTCGCAGGGCCCGGATTGTTCGTTGGAAGAAAACAGGGGCTACAATATATATTCAGATTGGATTTTTCAACAAATTTTATAAATATATTAATTACCTTACGGTTTGAGGTATTTTGAAGTTGTCGCAGTGTCAGAATTGTACGTTGGAGGAGAAGAGGGGCTAAAATATATATTCAAATTAGATTTTTCAACCAACTTTATAAATATATTACTTACCTTACGGTTTGAGGTATTTTGAAATTGTCGCAGGGCCAGGATTGTACGTTGGAAGAAAACAGGGGCTACAATATTTATTCAGATTAGATTTTTCAACAAACTTTTTAAATATATTAGTTACCTTATGGTTTGAGGTATTTTGAAATTGTCGCAGGGCCCGGATTGTACGTTGGAAGAAAACAGGGCCTACAGTATATATTCAGATTGGATTTTTCAACAAACTTTATAAATATATTAATTACCTTACGCCTTGAGGTATTTTGAAGTTGTCGCAGTGCCTGAATTGCATGTTTGAGGAGAAGAGGGGCTGAAATATATATTGAGATTAGATTTTTCAACAAACTTTTTAAATATATTAATTACCTTACGGTATGAAGTATTTTGAAGTTGTCGCAGAGCCAGAATTGTACGTTGGAGGAGAACAGGGGCTGAAATATATATTGAGATTAGATTTTTCAACAAACTTTTTAAATATATTAATTACCTTACGGTTTGAGGCATTTTGAAGTTGTCGCAGAGCCAGAATTTCACGTTGTAGAAGAACAGGTGCTAAAATATAAATTCAAATTAGAATTTCCAAAAACTTTTAAAATATATTAATTACCTTACGGTTTGAGGTATTTTGAAATTGTCGCAGGGCCCGGATTGTACGTTGGAATAAAACAGGGCCTACAATATATATTCAGATTGGATTTTTCAACAAACTTTATAAATATATTTGTCGGAGGGTTCATGTGAAACGCAAGTAGTACTATGGGTTGCATACTTATAGTACTTGGGTGGAATCAGCGGAAGTGCTAAGCAGGGGATGGTACTCGAACCGAGGGTGACTGTAGAGGAGACCTGCGAGGGCGGACAGTTAAGCTCCGTCAGGGAAGCTGCGTAGAAGTCTTGGCTTGGCTTGGCATAACCGTCGGGATCACCGCGTTTCATACGACTCCAACATAATTGTTTGACTATTAGTTATAATCCTGTGCCTGTTAGTTCAATTACATTGTAAGGACTACTTGCGTGTTATTTAATATTCGAAATGGCCGATAATCCTGACCGCGCTGCGACATATTAATTACCTTACGCTTTGAGGTATTTTGAAGTTGTCGCAGTGCCAGAATTGTACGTTGGAGGAGAAGAGGGGCTAAAATATATATTCAAATTAGATTTTTCAACCAACTTTTTAAATATATTACTTACCTTACGGTTTGAGGTATTTTGAAGTTGTCGCAGTGCCAGAATTGTACGTTGGAGGAGAAGAGGGGCTGAAATATATATTCAAATAAGATTTTTCAACCAACTTTTTAAATATATTAGTTACCTTACGGTTTGAGGTATTTTGAAATTGTCGCAGGGCCCGGATTGTTAGTTGGAAGAAAACAGGGGCTACAATATATATTCAGATTGGATTTTTCAACAAACTTTATAAATATATTAATTACCTTACGGTTTGAGGTATTTTGAAATTGTTGCAGTGCCTGAATTGCATGTTGGAGGAGAAGGGGGTCTGAAATATATATTCAGAATAGAGTTTTCAACAAACTTCAAAATGTCTTTTGAAGTTGTCGCAGTGCTAGAATTGCACGTTGAAGAAAAACAGGGTCTACAATATATATTCAGATTAAATTTTTCAACAAACTTTATAAATATATTAATTACCTTACGGTTTGAGGTATTTTGAAATTGTAGCAGGGCCCGGATTGTAAGTTGGAGGAGAAGAGGGGCTGAAATATATATTCAGATTAGATTTTTCAACAAACTTTATAAATATATTAATTACCTTACGCTTTGAGGTATTTTGAAGTTGTCGCAGTGCCAGAATTGTACGTTGGAGGAGAAGAGGGGCTGAAATATATATTCAAATTAGATTTTTCAACCAACTTTTTAAATACATTAGTTAAATTACTGTTTGAGGTATTTTGAAACTGTCGCAGGGCCCGGATTGTACGTTAGAAGAAAACAGGGGCTACAATATATATTCAGATTGGATTTTTCAACAAATTTTATAAATATATTACTTGCCTTACGGTTTGAGGTATTTTGAAATTGTCGCAGGGCCAGGATTGTACGTTGGAAGTAAACAGGGGCTACAATATTTATTCAGATTAGATTTTTCAACAAACTTTTTAAATATATTAGTTACCTTATGGTTTGAGGTATTTTGAAGTTGTCGCAGGGCCCGGATTGTACGTTGGAAGAAAACAGGGCCTACAATATATATTCAGATTGGATTTTTCAACAAACTTTATAAATATATTAATTACCTTACGCTTTGAGGTATTTTGAAGTTGTCGCAGTGCCTGAATTGCATGTTAGAGGAGAAGAGGGGCTGAAATATATATTCAGATTAGAGTTTTCAACAAACTTCTTAAATATCCTAGTTATCTTACAGTTTGATGTCTTTTGAAGTTGTCGCAGTGCCTGAATTGCATGTTGGAGGAGAAGAGGGTCTGAAATATATATTCAGATTAGAGTTTTCAACAAACTTTTTAAATATATTACTTACCTTACGGTTTGAGGTATTTTGAAATTGTCGCAGAGTCAGAATTGTACGTTGGAGGAGAACAGGGGCTACAATATATATTCAGATTGGATTTTTCAACAAACTTTATAAATATATTAATTACCTTACGGTTTGAGGTATTTTGAAGTTTTCGCAGTGCCTGAATTGCATGTTGGAGGAGAAGAGGGTCTGAAATATATATTCAGATTAGAGTTTTCAACAAACTTTTTAAATATATTACTTACCTTACAGTTTGACGTATTCTGAAATTGTCGCAGAGTCAGAATTGTACGTTGGAGGAGAACAGGGGCTACAATATATTTTCAGATTAGATTTTTCAATAAACTTTATAAATATATTAATTACCTTACGGTTTGAGGTATTTTGAAGTTGTCGCAGTGCCTGAATTGCATGTTGGAGGAGAAGAGGGTCTGAAATATATATTCAGATTAGAGTTTTCAACAAACTTTTTAAATATATTACTTACCTTACAGTTTGAGGTATTTTGAAATTGTCGCAGAGTCAGAATTGTACGTTGGAGGAGAAGAGGGGCTGAAATATATATTCAAATTAGATTTTTCAACCAACTTTTTAAATATATTAGTTACCTTACGTTTTGAGGTATTTTGAAACTATCGCAGGGCCCGGATTGTATGTTGGAAGAAAACAGGGCCTACAATATATATTCAGATTAGGTTTTTCAATAAACTTTATAAATATATTAATTACCTTACGGTTTGAGGTATTTTGAAGTTGTCGCAGTGCCTGAATTGCATGTTGGAGGAGAAGAGGGTCTGAAATATATATTCAGATTAGAGTTTTCAACAAACTTTTTAAATATATTACTTACCTTACAGTTTGAGGTATTTTGAAATTGTCGCAGAGTCAGAATTGTACGTTGGAGGAGAAGAGGGGCTGAAATATATATTCAAATTAGATTTTTCAACCAACTTTTTAAATTTATTACTTACCTTACGGTTTGAGGTATTTTGAAGTTGTCGCAGTGCCAGAATTGTACGTTGGAGGAGAAGAGGGGCTGAAATATATATTCAAATTAGATTTTTCAACCAACTTTATATTATTACTTACCTTACGGTTTGAGGTATTTTGAAATTGTCACAAGGCCAAGATTGTACGTTGGAAGAAAACAGGGGCTACAATATATATTCAGGTTAGATTTTTCAATAAACTTTTTAAATATATTAGTTACCTCACGGTTTAAGGGATTTTGAAATTGTCTTAGGGCCCAGATTGTACGTTGGAAGAAAACAGGGGCTACAATATTTATTCAGATTGGATTTTTCAACAAACTTTATAAATATATTAATTACCTTACAGTTTGAGGTATTTTGAAGTTGTCGCAGTGCCTGAATTGCATATTGGAGGAGAAGAGGGGCTGAAATATATAATCAGATTAGAGGTTTCAACAAACTTCAAAATGTCTTGAAGTTGACGCAGTGCTAGAATTGCACGTTGAAGAAGAACAGTGTCCACAATATATAATCAGATTAGATATTTCAACAAACTTTATAAATATATTAATTACCTTATGGTTTGAGGTATTTTGAAGTTGCCACAGAGCCAGAATTGTACGTTGGAGGAGAACAGGGGCTACAATATATATTCAGATTAGATTTTTCAACAAACTTTATGAATATATCAATTACTTTACGGTTTGAGGTATTTTGAAGTTGTCGCAATGCCTGAACTGCATGTTGGAGGAGGAGAGGGGCTGAAATATACATTGAGATTAGATTTTTCAACAAACTTTTTAAATATTATAATTACCTTACGGTTTGAAGTATTTTGAAGTTGTCGCAGAGCGAGAATTGTACGCTGGAGGAGAACAGGGGCTACAATTTATATTCAGATTAGATTTTTCAACAAACTTCTTATATATCCTAGTTATCTTACAGCTTGATGTCTTTTGAAGCTGTCGCAGTGCAAGAATTGTACGTTGAAGAACAGGTTCTACAATATAAATTCAGATTAGATTTTTCAACAAACTTTATAAATATATTAATTACCTTACGGTTTGAAGTATTTTGAAGTTGTCGCAGAGCCAGAATTGTACGTTGTAGAAGAACAGGTGCCAAAATATAAATTTAAATTAGATTTTCCAAAAACTTTTAAAATATATTAATTACCTTACGGTTTGAGGTAATTTGAAGTTGTCGCTGTGTCTGAATTGCACGTTGGAGGAGAAGAGGGGCTGAAATATATTTTCAGATTAGATTTTTCAATAAACTTTATAAATATATTAATGGCCTTACGATTTGAGGTATTTTGAGATTGTCGCAGTCAGCATTGTACGTTATAGGAGAACAGGGGCTACATTATATATTCAGATTAGATATTTCAACAAACTTCTTAAATATCCTAGTTATCTTACAGCTTGATGTCTTTTGAAGCTGTCGCAGTGCAAGAATTGTACGTTGAAGAACAGGTTCTACAATATATATTCAGATTAGAGTTTTCAACAAACTTTTTAAATATATTAATTACCTTACGGTTTGAGGTATTTTGAAGTTGTCGCTGTGCCTGAATTGCATGTAGGAGGAGAAGAGGGGCTGAAATATATATTCAGATTAGAGTTTTCAACAAACTTCTTAAATATCCTAGTTATCTTACAGTTTGATGTCTTTTGAAGTTGTCGCAGTGCCAGAATTCTACGTTGGAGGAGAAGAGGGGCTGAAATATATATTCAGATTAGAGTTTTCAACAAACTTTTTAAATATATTACTTACTTTACGGTTTGAGGTATTTTGAAATTGTCGCAGAGTCAGAATTGTACGTTGGAGGGGAAGAGGGTCTGATATATATATTCAGATTAGAGTTTTCAACAACCTTCAAAATGTCTTTTGAAGTTGTCGCAGTGCTAGAATTGCACGTTGAAGAAGAACAGGGTCTACAATATATATTCAGATTAGAATTTTCAACAAACTTTATAAATATATTAAATTCCTTACGGTTTGAGGTATTTTGAAATTGTCGCAGAGCCAGAATTGTACGTTGGAGGAGAACAGGGGCTACAATATATATTCAGATTAGATTTTTCAACAAACTTCTTAATTATCCTAGTTATCTTACAGTTTGATGTCTTTTGAAGCTGTCGCAGTGCAAGAATTGTACGTTGAAGAACAGGTTCTACAACATATATTCAGATTAGATTTTTCAACAAATTTTAAAAATATATTAATTAACTTACGCTTTGAGGTATTTTGAAGTTGTCGCAGTGCCAGAATTGTACGTTGGAGGAGAAGAGGGGCTAAAATATATATTCAAATTAGATTTTTCAACCAACTTTTTAAATATATTACTTACCTTACGGTTTGAGGTATTTTGAAGTTGTCGCAGTGCCAGAATTGTACGTTGGAGGAGAAGAGGGGCTGATATATATATTCAAATTAAATTTTTCAACCAACTTTTTAAATAAATTAGTTACCTTACGGTTTGAGGTGTTTTGAAATTGTCGCAGGGCCCGGATTGTACGTTGGAAGAAAACAGGGGCTACAATATATATTCAGATTGGATTTTTCAACAAACTGTATAAATATATTAATTACCTTACGCTTTCAGGTATTTTGAAGTTGGCGCAGTGCCCGACTTGCATGTTAGAGGAGAAGAGGGGCTGAAATATATATTCAGATTAGAGTTTTCAACATACTTCTTAAATATCCCAGTTATCTTATAGTTTGATGTCTTTTGAAGTTGTCGCAGTGTCAGAATTGTACGTTGGAGGAGAAGAGGTGCTGAAATATATATTCAGAATAGATTTTTCCCCAAACTATTTAAATATTATAATTACCTTACGGTTTGAAGTATTTTGAAGTTGTCGCAGAGCGAGAATTGTACGTTGGAGGAGAACAGGGGCTACAATTTATATTCAGATTAGATTTTTCAACAAACTTCTTAAATATCCTAGTTATCTTACAGCTTGATGTCTTTTGAAGCTGTCGCAGTGCAAGAATTGTACGTTGAAGAACAGGTTCTACAATATAAATTCAGATTAGATTTTTCAACAAACTTTATAAATATATTAATTACCTTACGGTTTGAAGTATTTTGAAGTTGTCGCAGAGCCAGAATTGTACGTTGTAGAAGAACAGGTGCTAAAATATAAATTCAAATTAGATTTTCCAAAAACTTTTAAAATATATTAATTACCTTACGGTTTGAGTTATTTTGAAATTGTTGCAGAGTCAGAATTGCATGTTGGAGGAGAAGAGGGGCTGAAATGTATATTCAGATTAGAGTTTTCAACAAACTTCTTAAATATCGTAGTTATCTTACAGTTTGATGTCTTTTGAAGTTGTCGCAGTGCCAGAATTGTACGTTGGAGGAGAAGAGGGTCTGAAATATATATTGAGATTAGATTTTTAAACAAACATTTTAAATATATTAATTACCTTACGGTTTGAGGTATTTTGAAATTGTTGCAGTGTCAGAATTGCATGTTGGAGGAGAAGAGAGGCTGAAATATATAATCAGATTAGAGTTTTCAACAAACTTCAAAATGCCTTTTGAAGTTGACGCAGTGCTAGAATTGCACGTTGAAGAAGAACAGGGTCCACATTATTTAATCAAATTAGATTTTTCAACAAACTTTATAAATATATTAATTACCTTACGGTTTGAGGTATTTTGAAATTGTCACAGAGTCAGAATTGTACGTTGGAAGAAAGCAGGGGCTACAATATATATTCAGATTAGATTTTTCAATAAAATTTGTAAATATATTAATTACCTTACGATTTGAGGTATTTTGAAGTTGTCGCAGTGCCAGAATTGTACGTTGGAGGAGAACAGAGGCTACAATATATATTCAGATTAGATTTTTCAACAAACATCTTAAATATCCTAGTTATCTTACAGCTTCATGTCTTTTGAAGCTGTCGCAGTGCAAGAATTGTACGTTGAAGAACAGGTTCTACAATATATATTCAGATTAGAGTTTTCAACAAACTTTTTAAATATATTAATTACCTTACGGTTTGAGGTATTATGAAGTTGTCGCAGTGCCTGAATTGCATGTCGGAGGAGAAGAGGGGCTGAAATATATATTCAGATTAGAGTTTTCAACAAACCTCTTAAATATCCTAGTTATCTTACAGTTTGATGTCTTTTGAAGTTGTTGCAGTGCCAGAATTCTACGTTGGAGGAGAAGAGGGGCTGAAATATATATTCAGATTAGAGTTTTCAACAAACTTTTTAAATATATTACTTCCCTTACGGTTTGAGGTTTTTTGAAATTGTCGCACAGTCAGAATTGTACGTTGGAGGGGGAGAGGGTCTGAAATATATATTCAGATTAGAGTTTTCAACAAACTTCAAAATGTCTTTTGAAGTTGTCGCAGTGCTAGAATTGCACGTTGAAGAAAAACAGGGTCTACAATATATATTCAGATTAAATTTTTCAACAAACTTTATAAATATATTAATTTCCTTACGGTTTGAGGTATTTTGAAATTGTAGCAGTGCCTGAATTGCATGTTGGAGGAGAACAGGGGCTACAATATATATTCAGATTGGATTTTTCAACAAACTTTATAAATATATTAATTACCTTACGGTTTGAAGTATTTTGAATTTGTCGCAGTGCCTGAATTGCATGTTGGAGGAGAAGAGGGTCTGAAATATATATTCAGAGTAGAGTTTTCAACAAACTTTTTAAATATATTACTTACCTTACGGTTTGAGGTATTTTGAAATTGTCGCAGAGTCAGAATTGTACGTTGGAGGAGAAGAGGGGCTGAAATATATATTCAAATTAGATTTTTCAACCAACTTTTTAAATTTATTACTTACCTTACGGTTTGAGGTATTTTGAAGTTGTCGCAGTGCCAGAATTGTACGTTGGAGGAGAAGAGGGGCTGAAATATATATTCAAATTAGATTTTTCAACCAACTTTATATTATTACTTACCTTACGGTTTGAGGTATTTTGAAATTGTCGCAAGGCCAAGATTGTACGTTGGAAGAAAACAGGGGCTGAAATATATATTGAGATTAGATTTTTCAACAAACTTCAAAATGTCTTTTGAAGTTGTCGCAGTGCTAGAATTGCACGTTGAAGAAAAACAGGGTCTACAATATATATTCAGATTAGAGTTTTCAACAAACTTTTTAAATATATTACTTACCTTACAGTTTGAGGTATTTTGAAATTGTCGCAGAGTCAGAATTGAACGTTGGAGGAGAAGAGGGGCTGAAATATATATTCAAATTAGATTTTTCAACCAACTTTTTAAATATATTAGTTACCTTATGGTTTGAGGTATTTTGAAACTATCGCAGGGCCCGGATTGTATGTTGGAAGAAAACAGGGCCTACAATATATATTCAGATTAGGTTTTTCAATAAACTTTATAAATATATTAATTATCTTACGGTTTGAGGTATTTTGAAGTTGTCGCAGTGCCTGAATTGCATGTTGGAGGAGAAGAGGGTCTGAAATATATATTCAGATTAGAGTTTTCAACAAACTTTTTAAATATATTACTTACCTTACAGTTTGAGGTATTTTGAAATTGTCGCAGAGTCAGAATTGTACGTTGGAGGAGAAGAGGGGCTGAAATATATATTCAAATTAGATTTTTCAACCAACTTTTTAAATTTATTACTTACCTTACGGTTTGAGGTATTTTGAAGTTGTCGCAGTGCCAGAATTGTACGTTGGAGGAGAAGAGGGGCTGAAATATATATTCAAATTAGATTTTTCAACCAACTTTATATTATTACTTACCTTACGGTTTGAGGTATTTTGAAATTGTCGCAAGGCCAAGATTGTACGTTGGAAGAAAACAGGGGCTGAAATATATATTGAGATTAGATTTTTCAACAAACTTTTTAAATATATTAATTACCTTACGGTTTGAGGTATTTTGAAATTGTTGCAGTGTCAGAATTGCATGTTGGAGGAGAAGAGGGGCTGAAATATATAATCAGATTAGAGTTTTCAACAAACTTCTTAAATATCGTAGTTATCTTACAGTTTGATGTCTTTTGAAGTTGTCACAGTGCCAGAATTGTACGTTGGAGGAGAAGAGGTACTGAAATATATATTCAGCTTAGATTTTTCATCAAACTTTATGAATATATCAATTACTTTACGGTTTGAGGTATTTTGAAGTTGTCGCAGTGCCTGAATTGCATGTTGGAGGAGAAGAGGGGTTGAAATATATATTGAGATTAGATTTTTCAACAATCTTTTTAAATATTATAATTATCTTACGGTTTGAAGTATTTTGAAGTTGTCGCAGAGACAGAATTGTACGTTGGAGGAGAACAGGGGCTACAATATATTTTCAGATTAGATTTTTCAACAAACTTTATAAATATATTAATTACCTTACGGTTTGAAGTATTTTGAAGTTGTCGCAGAGCCAGAATTGTACGTTGTAGAAGAACAATTGCTAAAATATAAATTCAAATTAGATTTTCCCAATACTTTTAAAATATATTAATTACCTTACGGTTTGAGGTATTTTGAAATTGTTGGAGAGTCAGAATTGCATGTTGGAGGAGAAGAGGGGCTGAAATATATATTCAGATTAGAGTTTTCAACAAACTTCTTAAATATCGTAGTTATCTTACAGTTTGATGTCTTTTGAAGTTGTCACAGTGCCAGAATTGTACGTTGGAGGAGAAGAGGGTCTGAAATATAAATTCAGATTAGATTTTTCCCCAAACTTTTTAAATATTTACTTACCTTACGGTTTGAGGTATTTTTTAAATATATTAATTACCTTACGGTTTGAGGTATTTTGAAATTGTTGCAGTGTCAGAATTGCATGTTGGAGGAGAAGAGGGGCTGAAATATATAATCAGATTAGAGTTTTCAACAAACTTCTTAAATATCGTAGTTATCTTACAGTTTGATGTCTTTTGAAGTTGTCACAGTGCCAGAATTGTACGTTGGAGGAGAAGAGGTACTGAAATATATATTCAGCTTAGATTTTTCATCAAACTTTATGAATATATCAATTACTTTACGGTTTGAGGTATTTTGAAGTTGTCGCAGTGCCTGAATTGCATGTTGGAGGAGAAGAGGGGTTGAAATATATATTGAGATTAGATTTTTCAACAATCTTTTTAAATATTATAATTATCTTACGGTTTGAAGTATTTTGAAGTTGTCGCAGAGACAGAATTGTACGTTGGAGGAGAACAGGGGCTACAATATATTTTCAGATTAGATTTTTCAACAAACTTTATAAATATATTAATTACCTTACGGTTTGAAGTATTTTGAAGTTGTCGCAGAGCCAGAATTGTACGTTGTAGAAGAACAATTGCTAAAATATAAATTCAAATTAGATTTTCCCAATACTTTTAAAATATATTAATTACCTTACGGTTTGAGGTATTTTGAAATTGTTGGAGAGTCAGAATTGCATGTTGGAGGAGAAGAGGGGCTGAAATATATATTCAGATTAGAGTTTTCAACAAACTTCTTAAATATCGTAGTTATCTTACAGTTTGATGTCTTTTGAAGTTGTCACAGTGCCAGAATTGTACGTTGGAGGAGAAGAGGGTCTGAAATATAAATTCAGATTAGATTTTTCCCCAAACTTTTTAAATATTTACTTACCTTACGGTTTGAGGTATTTTGAAGTTGTCGCAGAGCCAGAATTGTACGTTGGAGGAAAACAGGGGCTGAAATATATATTGAGATTAGATTTTTCAACAAACTTTTTAAATATATTAATTACCTTACGGTTTGAGGTATTTTGAAATTGTTGCAGTGTCAGAATTGCATGTTGGAGGAGAAGAGGGGCTGAAATATATAATCAGATTAGAGTTTTCAACAAATTTCAAAATGTCTTTTGAAGTTGACGCAGTGCTAGAATTGCACGTTGAAGAAGAACAGTGTCCACAATATATAATCAGATTAGATTTTTCACCAAACTTTATAAATATATTAATTACCTTACGGTTTGAGGTATTTTGAAATTGTCGCAGAGTCAGAATTGTACGTTGGAGGAGAAGAGGGTCTACAATATATATTCAGATTAGATTTTTCAACAAACTTTGTAAATATATTAATTACCTTACGGTTTGAGGTATTTTGAAATTGTCGCAGTGCCAGAATTCTACGTTGGAGGGGAAGAGGGGCTGAAATATATATTCAGATTAGAGTTTTCAACAAACTTTTTAAATATATTACTTCCCTTACGATTTGAGGTATTTTGAAATTGTCGCAGAGTCAGAATTGTACGTTGGAAGGGAAGAGGGTCTGAAATATATATTCAGATTAGAGTTTTCAACAAATTTCAAAATGTCTTTTGAAGTTGTCGCAGTGCTAGAATTGCACGTTGAAGAAAAACAGGGTCCACAATATATATTCAGATTAACTTTTTCAACAAACTTTATAAATATATTAATTTCCTTACGGTTTGAGGTATTTTGAAATTGTCGCAGTCAGAATTGTACGTTGGAAGAAAACGGGGGCCACAATATGTATTCAGATTGGATTTTTCAACAAACTTTATAAATATATTAATTACCTTACGGTTTGAGGTATTTTGAAATTGCAGCAGTTCCTGAATTGCATGTTGGAGGAGAAGAGGGTCTGAAATATATATTCAGATTAGAGTTTTCAACAAACTTTTTAAATATATTACTTACCTTACGGTTTGAGGTATTTTGAAATTGTCGCAGAGTCAGAATTGTACGTTGGAGGAGAACAGGGGCTACAATATATATTCAGATTAGATTTTTCAACAAACTACTTAAACATCCTAGTTATCTTACAGCTTGATGTCTTTTGAAGCTGTCGCAGTGCAAGAATTGTACGTTGAAGAACAGGTTCTACAATATAAATTCATATTAGATTTTTCACCAATCTTTATAAATATATTAATTACCTTACGGTTTGATGTAATTTGAAGTTGTCGCAGAGCCAGAATTTTACGTTGTAGAAGAACAGATGCTAAAATATAAATTCATATTATATTTTCCAAAAAATTTTAAAATATATTAATTACCTTACGGTTTGAGGTATTTTGAAATTGGCGCAGGACCCGGATTGTACGTTGGAAGTAAACAGGGCCTACAATATATATTCAGATTGGATTTTTCAACAAACTTTATAAATATATTAATTACCTTACGCTTTGATGTATTTTGAAGTTGTCGCAGTGCCAGAATTGTACGTTGGAGGAGAAGAGGGGCTAAAATATTTATTCAAATTAGATTTTTGAACCAACTTTTTAAATATATTACTTACCTTACGGTTTGAGTTATTTTGAAATTGTCGCAGAGTCAGAATTGTACGTTGGAGGAGAACAGGGACTACAATATATATTCAGATTAGATTTTTCAACAAATTTCTTAATTATCCTAGTTATCTTACAGTTTGATATCTTTTGAAGTTGTCGCAGTGCCAGAATTGTACGTTGGAGGAGAACAGGGGCTACAATATATATTCAGATTGGATTTTTCAACAAACTTTATAAATATATTAATTACCTTACGGTTTGAGGTATTTTGAAATTGTCGCAGTGCCTGAATTGCATGTCGGAGGAGAAGAGGGGCTGAAATATATATTCAGATTAGATTTTTCCCCAAACTTTTTAAATATTTACTTACCTTACGGTTTGAGGTATTTTGAAACTGTCGCAGGGCCCGGATTGTACGTTGGAAGAAAACAGGGGCTACAATATATATTCAGATTGGATTTTTCAACAAACTTTATAAATATATTAATTACCTTACGGTTTGAGGTATTTTGAAGTTGTCGCAGTGCCTGAATTGCATGTCGGAGGAGAAGAGGGGCTGAAATATATATTCAGATTAGATTTTTCCCCAAACTTTTTAAATATTTACTTACCTTACGGTTTGAGGTATTTTGAAGTTGTCGCAGAGCCAGAATTGTACGTTGGAGGAGAACAGAGGCTACAATATATATTCAGATTAGATTTTTCAACAAACTTCTTAAATATCCTCGTTATCTTACAGCTTCATGTCTTTTGAAGCTGTCGCAGTGCAAGAATTGTACGTTGAAGAACAGGTTCTACAATATATATTGAGATTAGAGTTTTAAACTTTTTAAATATATTAATTACCTTACGGTTTGAGGTATTATGAAGTTGTCGCAGTGCCTGAATTGCATGTCGGAGGAGAAGAGGGGCTGAAATATATATTCAGATTAGAGTTTTCAACAAACATTTTAAATATATTACTTCCCTTACGGTTTGAGGTATTTTGAAATTGTCGCAAAGTCAGAATTGTACGTTGGAGGAGAACAAGGGCTACAATATATAATCAGATTAGATTTTTCAAGAAACTTCTTAATTATCCTAGTTATCTTACAGTTTGATATCTTTTGAAGTTGTCGCAGTGCCAGAATTGTACGTTGGAGGAGAACAGGGGCTACAATATATATTCAGATTGGATTTTTCAACAGATTTTATAAATATATTAATTACCTTACGCTTTGAGGTATTTTGAAGTTGTGGCAGTGCCTGAATTGCATGTTAGAGGAGAAGAGGGGTTGAAATATATATTCAGATTAGAGTTTTCAACAAACTTCTTAAATATCCCAGTTATCTTACAGTTTGATGTCTTTTGAAGTTGTCGCAGTGTCAGAATTGTACGCTGGAGGAGAAGAGGGGCTGAAATATATATTCAGCTTAGATTTTTCAACAAACTTTTTAAATATCCTAGTTATCTTACAGCTTGATGTTTTTTGAAGTTGTCGCAGTGCAAGAATTGTACGTTGAAGAACAGGGGCTACAATATATATTCAGATTAAATTTTTCAATATACTTCTTAATTATCTTAGTTATCTTACAGTTTGATATCTTGTCGCAGTGCCTGAATTGCACGTTGGAGGAGAAGAGGGGCTGAAATATATATTCAGATTGGAGTTTTCAACAAACTTTTTAAATATACTGCTTACCTTACGGTTTGAGGTATTTTGAAATTGTCGCAGAGTCAGAATTGTACGTTGGAGGAGAACAGGGGCTACAATATATATTCAGATTAGATTTTTCAACAAACTTTATAAATATATTAATTACCTTACGATTTGAGGTATTTTGAAGTTGTCGCGGTGCCTGAATTGCATGTTGGAGGAGAAGAGGGGCTGAAATATATATTCAGATTAGAGTTTTCAACAAACTTCTTAAATATCTTAGTTATCTTAGAGTTTGATGTCTTTCGAAGTTGTCGCAGTGCCAGAATTGTACGTTGGAGGAGAAGAGGGGCTGAAATATATATTCAGATTAGAGTTTTCAACAAATTTCAAAATGTCTTTTGAAGTTGACGCAGTGCTAGAATTGCACGTTGAAGAAGAACAGGGTCCACAATATATATTCAGATTAGATTTTTCAAAAAACTTTATGAATATATTAATTACCTTACGGATTGAGGTATTGTGAAATTGTCGCAGAGTCAGAATTGTACGTTGGAAGAAAGCAGGGGCTACAATATATATTCAGATTAGATTTTTCAACAAACTTTATAAATATATTAAATACCTTAAGGTTTGAGGTAATTTGAAGTTGTCGCAGTGCCAGAATTGTACGTTGGAGGAGAAGAGGGGCTGAAATATATATTCAGATTAGAGTTTTCAACAAATTTCAAAATGTCTTTTGAAGTTGACGCAGTGCTAGAATTGCACGTTGAAGAAGAACAGGGTCCACAATATATATTCAGATTAGATTTTTCAAAAAACTTTATAAATATATTAATTACCTTACGGATTGAGGTATTGTGAAATTGTCGCAGAGTCAGAATTGTACGTTGGAAGAAAGCAGGGGCTACAATATATTTTCAAATTAGATTTTTCAACAAACTTTATAAATATATTAAATACCTTAAGGTTTGAGGTATTTTGAAATTGTAGCAGGGCCCGGATTGTAAGTTGGAGGAGAAGAGGGGTTGAAATATATATTCAGATTAGATTTTTCAACAAACTTTATAAATATATTAATTACCTTACGCTTTGAGGTATTTTGAAGTTGTCGCAGTGCCAGAATTGTACGTTGGAGGAGAAGAGGGGCTGAAATATATATTCAAATTAGATTTTTCAACCAACTTTTTAAATACATTAGTTAAATTACGGTTTGAGGTATTTTGAAACTGTCGCAGGGCCCGGATTGTACGTTAGAAGAAAACAGGGGCTACAATATATATTCAGATTGGATTTTTCAACAAATTTTATAAATATATTACTTGCCTTACGGTTTGAGGTATTTTGAAATTGTCGCAGGGCCAGGATTGTACGTTGGAAGTAAACAGGGGCTACAATATTTATTCAGATTAGATTTTTCAACAAACTTTTTAAATATATTAGTTACCTTATGGTTTGAGGTATTTTGAAATTGTCGCAGGGCCCGGATTGTACGTTGGAAGAAAACAGGGCCTACAATATATATTCAGATTGGATTTTTCAACAAACTTTATAAATATATTAATTACCTTACGCTTTGAGGTATTTTGAAGTTGTCGCAGTGCCTGAATTGCATGTTAGAGGAGAAGAGGGGCTGAAATATATATTCAGATTAGAGTTTTCAACAAACTTCTTAAATATCCTAGTTATCTTACAGTTTGATGTCTTTTGAAGTTGTCGCAGTGCCTGAATTGCATGTTGGAGGAGAAGAGGGTCTGAAATATATATTCAGATGAGAGTTTTCAACAAACTTTTTAAATATATTACTTACCTTACGGTTTGAGGTATTTTGAAATTGTCGCAGAGTCAGAATTGTACGTTGGAGGAGAACAGGGGCTACAATATATATTCAGATTGGATTTTTCAACAAACTTTATAAATATATTAATTACCTTACGGTTTGAGGTATTTTGAAGTTGTCGCAGTGCCTGAATTGCATGTTGGAGGAGAAGAGGGTCTGAAATATATATTCAGATTAGAGTTTTCAACAAACTTTTTAAATATATTACTTACCTTACAGTTTGAGGTATTTTGAAATTGTTGCAGAGTCAGAATTGTACGTTGGAGGAGAAGAGGGGCTGAAATATATATTCAAATTAGATTTTTCAACCAACTTTTTAAATATATTAGTTACCTTACGGTTTGAGGTATTTTGAAACTATCGCAGGGCCCGGATTGTATGTTAGAAGAAAACAGGGCCTACAATATATATTCAGATTAGGTTTTTCAATAAACTTTATAAATATATTAATTACCTTACGGTTTGAGGTATTTTGAAGTTGTCGCAGTGCCTGAATTGCATGTTGGAGGAGAAGAGGGTCTGAAATATATATTCAGATTAGAGTTTTCAACAAACTTTTTAAATATATTACTTACCTTACAGTTTGAGGTATTTTGAAATTGTCGCAGAGTCAGAATTGTACGTTGGAGGAGAAGAGGGGCTGAAATATATATTCAAATTAGATTTTTCAACCAACTTTTTAAATTTATTACTTACCTTACGGTTTGAGGTATTTAGAAGTTGTCGCAGTGCCAGAATTGTACGTTGGAGGAGAAGAGGGGCTGAAATATATATTCAAATTAGATTTTTCAACCAACTTTATATTATTACTTACCTTACGGTTTGAGGTATTTTGAAATTGTCGCAAGGCCAAGATTGTACGTTAGAAGAAAACAGGGGCTGAAATATATATTGAGATTAGATTTTTCAACAAACTTTTTAAATATATTAATTACCTTACGGTTTGAGGTATTTTGAAATTGTTGCAGTGTCAGAATTGCATGTTGGAGGAGAAGAGGGGCTGAAATATATAATCAGATTAGAGTTTTCAACAAACTTCAAAATGTCTTTTGAAGTTGACGCAGTGCTAGAATTGCACGTTGAAGAAAAACAGGGTCCGCAATATATATTCAGATTAAATTTTTCAACAAACTTTATAAACATATTAATTTCCTTACGGTTTGAGGTATTTTGAAATTGTCGCAGTCAGAATTGTACGTTGGAAGAAAACAGGGGCCACAATATATATTCAGATTGGATTTTTCAAGAAACTTTATAAATATATTAATTACCTTACGGTTTGAGGTATTTTGAAATTGTCGCAAGGCCAAGATTGTGCGTTGGAAGAAAACAGGGGCTGAAATATATATTGAGATTAGATTTTTCAACAAACTTTTTAAATATATTAATTACCTTACGGTTTGAGGTATTTTGAAATTGTTGCAGTGTCAGAATTGCATGTTGGAGGAGAAGAGGGGCTGAAATATATAATCAGATTAGAGTTTTCAACAAACTTCAAAATGTCTTTTGAAGTTGACGCAGTGCAAGGATTGTACGTTGAAGAACAGATTCTACAATATAAATTCAGATTAGATTTTTCAACAATCTTTATAAATATATTAATTACCTTACGGTTTGATGTATTTTGAAGTTGTCGCAGAGCCAGAATTTTACGTTGTAGAAGAACAGGTGTTAAATATAAATTCAAATTAGATTTTCCAAAAACTTTTAAAATATATTAATTACCTTACGGTTTGAGGTATTTTGAAATTGTCGCAGGACCCGGATTGTACGTTGGAAGAAAACAGGGCCTACAATATATATTCAGATTGGATTTTTCAACAAACTTTATAAATATATTAATTACCTTACGCTTTGATGTATTTTGAAGTTGTCGCAGTGCCATAATTGTACGTTGGAGAAGAGGGGCTGAAATATATATTCAAATTAGATTTTTCAACAAACTTTTTAAATATATTACTTACCTTACGGTTTGAGGTATTTTGAAATTGTCGCAAGGACAGGATTGTACGTTAGAAGAAAACAGGGGCCACAATATTTATTCAGATTAGATTTTCCAACAAACTTTTTAAATATATTAGTTACCTTACGGTTTGAGGTATTTTGAAATTGTCGCAGGGCCCGGATTGTACGTTGGAAGAAAACAGGGGCTACAATATATATTCAGATTGCGTTGTTCAACAAACTGTATAAATATATTAATTACCTTACGCTTTGAGGTATTTTGAAGTTGGCGCAGTGCCCGAATTGCATGTTAGAGGAGAAGAGGGGCTGAAATATATATTGAGATTAGATTTTTCAACAAACTTCTTAAATATCGTAGTTGTCTTACAGTTTGATGTCTTTTGAAGTTGTCACAGTGCCACAATTGTACGTTGGAGGAGAAGAGGTACTGAAATATATATTCAGCTTAGATTTTTCATCAAACTTTATAAATATATCAATTACTTTACGGTTTGATGTATTTTGAAGTTGTCGCAGTGCCTGAATTGCATGTTGGAGGAGAAGAGGGGTTGAAATATATATTGAGATTAGATTTTTCAACAATCTTTTTAAATATTATAATTACCTTACGGTTTGAAGTATTTTGAAGTTGTCGCAGAGACAGAATTGTACGTTGGAGGAGAACAGGGGCTACAATATATTTTCAGATTAGATTTTTCAACAAACTTTATAAATATATTAATTACCTTACGGTTTGAAGTATTTTGAAGTTGTCGCAGAGCCAGAATTGTACGTTGTAGAAGAACAAGTGCTAAAATATAAATTCAAATTAGATTTTCCCAATACTTTTAAAATATATTAATTACCTTACGGTTTGAGGTATTTTGAAATTGTTGGAGAGTCAGAATTGCATGTTGGAGGAGAAGAGGGGCTGAAATATATATTCAGATTAGATTTTTCAACAAACTTCTTAAATATCCTCGTTATCTTACAGCTTCATGTCTTTTGAAGCTGTCGCAGTGCAAGAATTGTGCGTTGAAGAACAGGTTCTACAATATATATTGAGATTAGAGTTTTAAACTTTTTAAATATATTAATTACCTTACGGTTTGAGGTATTATGAAGTTGTCGCAGTGCCTGAATTGCATGTCGGAGGAGAAGAGGGGCTGAAATATATATTCAGATTAGAGTTTTCAACAAACATTTTAAATATATTACTTCCCTTACGGTTTGAGGTATTTTGAAATTGTCGCAAAGTCAGAATTGTACGTTGGAGGAGAACAAGGGCTACAATATATATTCAGATTAGATTTTTCAAGAAACTTCTTAATTATCCTAGTTATCTTACAGTTTGATATCTTTTGAAGTTGTCGCAGTGCCAGAATTGTACGTTGGAGGAGAACAGGGGCTACAATATATATTCAGATTGGATTTTTCAACAAACTTTATAAATATATTAATTACCTTACGCTTTGAGGTATTTTGAAGTTGTCGCAGTGCCTGAATTGCATGTTAGAGGAGAAGAGGGGTTGAAATATATATTCAGATTAGAGTTTTCAACAAACTTCTTAAATATCCCAGTTATCTTACAGTTTGATGTCTTTTGAAGTTGTCGCAGTGTCAGAATTGTACGTTGGAGGAGAAGAGGGGCTGAAATATATATTCAGCTTAGATTTTTCAACAAACTTTTTAAATATCCTAGTTATCTTACAGCTTGATGTTTTTTGAAGTTGTCGCAGGGCAAGAATTGTACGTTGAAGAACAGGGGCTACAATATATATTCAGATTAAATTTTTCAACATACTTCTTAATTATCTTAGTTATCTTACAGTTTGATATCTTGTCGCAGTGCCTGAATTGCACGTTGGAGGAGAAGAGGGGCTGAAATATATATTCAGATTGGAGTTTTCAACAAACTTTTTAAATATACTACTTACCTTACGGTTTGAGGTATTTTGAAATTGTCGCAGAGTCAGAATTGTACGTTGGAGGAGAACAGGGGCTACAATATATATTCAGATTAGATTTTTCAACAAACTTTATAAATATATTAATTACCTTACGATTTGAGGTATTTTGAAGTTGTCGCGGTGCCTGAATTGCATGTTGGAGGAGAAGAGGGGCTGAAATATATATTCAGATTAGAGTTTTCAACAAACTTCTTAAATATCTTAGTTATCTTAGAGTTTGATGTCTTTCGAAGTTGTCGCAGTGCCAGAATTGTACGTTGGAGGAGAAGAGGGGCTGAAATATATATTCAGATTAGAGTTTTCAACAAATTTCAAAATGTCTTTTGAAGTTGACGCAGTGCTAGAATTGCACGTTGAAGAAGAACAGGGTCCACAATATATATTCAGATTAGATTTTTCAAAAAACTTTATAAATATATTAATTACCTTACGGATTGAGGTATTGTGAAATTGTCGCAGAGTCAGAATTGTACGTTGGAAGAAAGCAGGGGCTACAATATATATTCAGATTAGATTTTTCAACAAACTTTATAAATATATTAAATACCTTAAGGTTTGAGGTAATTTGAAGTTGTCGCAGTGCCAGAATTGTACGTTGGAGGAGAAGAGGGGCTGAAATATATATTCAGATTAGAGTTTTCAACAAACTTCTTAAATATCTTAGTTATCTTAGAGTTTGATGTCTTTCGAAGTTGTCGCAGTGCCAGAATTGTACGTTGGAGGAGAAGAGGGGCTGAAATATATATTCAGATTAGAGTTTTCAACAAATTTCAAAATGTCTTTTGAAGTTGACGCAGTGCTAGAATTGCACGTTGAAGAAGAACAGGGTCCACAATATATATTCAGATTAGATTTTTCAAAAAACTTTATAAATATATTAATTACCTTACGGATTGAGGTATTGTGAAATTGTCGCAGAGTCAGAATTGTACGTTGGAAGAAAGCAGGGGCTACAATATATATTCAGATTAGATTTTTCAACAAACTTTATAAATATATTAAATACCTTAAGGTTTGAGGTATTTTGAAATTGTAGCAGGGCCCGGATTTTAAGTTGGAGGAGAAGAGGGGCTGAAATATATATTCAGATTAGATTTTTCAACAAACTTTATAAATATATTAATTACCTTACGCTTTGAGGTATTTTGAAGTTGTCGCAGTGCCAGAATTGTACGTTGGAGGAGAAGAGGGGCTGAAATATATATTCAAATTAGATTTTTCAACCAACTTTTTAAATACATTAGTTAAATTACGGTTTGAGGTATTTTGAAACTGTCGCAGGGCCCGGATTGTACGTTAGAAGAAAACAGGGGCTACAATATATATTCAGATTGGATTTTTCAACAAATTTTATAAATATATTACTTGCCTTACGGTTTGAGGTATTTTGAAATTGTCGCAGGGCCAGGATTGTACGTTGGAAGTAAACAGGGGCTACAATATTTATTCAGATTAGATTTTTCAACAAACTTTTTAAATATATTAGTTACCTTATGGTTTGAGGTATTTTGAAATTGTCGCAGGGCCCGGATTGTACGTTGGAAGAAAACAGGGCCTACAATATATATTCAGATTGGATTTTTCAACAAACTTTATAAATATATTAATTACCTTACGCTTTGAGGTATTTTGAAGTTGTCGCAGTGCCTGAATTGCATGTTAGAGGAGAAGAGGGGCTGAAATATATATTCAGATTAGAGTTTTCAACAAACTTCTTAAATATCCTAGTTATCTTACAGTTTGATGTCTTTTGAAGTTGTCGCAGTGCCTGAATTGCATGTTGGAGGAGAAGAGGGTCTGAAATATATATTCAGATAAGAGTTTTCAACAAACTTTTTAAATATATTACTTACCTTACGGTTTGAGGTATTTTGAAATTGTCGCAGAGTCAGAATTGTACGTTGGAGGAGAACAGGGGCTACAATATATATTCAGATTGGATTTTTCAACAAACTTTATAAATATATTAATTACCTTACGGTTTGAGGTATTTTGAAGTTGTCGCAGTGCCTGAATTGCATGTTGGAGGAGAAGAGGGTCTGAAATATATATTCAGATTAGAGTTTTCAACAAACTTTTTAAATATATTACTTACCTTACAGTTTGAGGTATTCTGAAATTGTCGCAGAGTCAGAATTGTACGTTGGAGGAGAACAGGGGCTACAATATATATTCAGATTAGATTTTTCAATAAACTTTATAAATATATTAATTACCTTACGGTTTGAGGTATTTTGAAGTTGTCGCAGTGCCTGAATTGCATGTTGGAGGAGAAGAGGGTCTGAAATATATATTCAGATTAGAGTTTTCAACAAACTTTTTAAATATATTACTTACCTTACAGTTTGAGGTATTTTGAAATTGTCGCAGAGTCAGAATTGTACGTTGGAGGAGAAGAGGGGCTGAAATATATATTCAAATTAGATTTTTCAACCAACTTTTTAAATATATTAGTTACCTTACGGTTTGAGGTATTTTGAAACTATCGCAGGGCCCGGATTGTATGTTGGAAGAAAACAGGGCCTACAATATATATTCAGATTAGGTTTTTCAATAAACTTTATAAATATATTAATTACCTTACGGTTTGAGGTATTTTGAAGTTGTCGCAGTGCCTGAATTGCATGTTGGAGGAGAAGAGGGTCTGAAATATATATTCAGATTAGAGTTTTCAACAAACTTTTTAAATATATTACTTACCTTACAGTTTGAGGTATTTTGAAATTGTCGCAGAGTCAGAATTGTACGTTGGAGGAGAAGAGGGTCTGAAATATATATTCAAATTAGATTTTTCAACCAACTTTTTAAATTTATTACTTACCTTACGGTTTGAGGTATTTTGAAGTTGTCGCAGTGCCAGAATTGTACGTTGGAGGAGAAGAGGGGCTGAAATATATATTCAAATTAGATTTTTCAACCAACTTTATATTATTACTTACCTTACGGTTTGAGGTATTTTGAAATTGTCGCAAGGCCAAGATTGTACGTTGGAAGAAAACAGGGGCTGAAATATATATTGAGATTAGATTTTTCAACAAACTTTTTAAATATATTAATTACCTTACGGTTTGAGGTATTTTGAAATTGTTGCAGTGTCAGAATTGCATGTTGGAGGAGAAGAGGGGCTGAAATTTATAATCAGATTAGAGTTTTCAACAACCTTCAAAATGTCTTTTGAAGTTGACGCAGTGCTAGAATTGCACGTTGAGGAAGAACAGTGTCCACAATATATAATCAGATTAGATATTTCAACAAACTTTATAAATATATTAATTACCTTACGGTTTGAGGTATTTTGAAATTGTCGCAGAGTCAGAATTGTACGTTGGAGGAGAAGAGGGGCTACAATATATATTCAGATTAGATTTTTCAACAAACTTTGTAAATATATTAATTACCTTACGGTTTGAGGTATTTTGAAATTGTCGCTGTGCCAGAATTCTACGTTGGAGGAGAAGAGGGGCTGAAATATATATTCAGATTAGAGTTTTCAACAAACTTTTTAAATATATTACTTCCCTTACGGTTTGAGGTATTTTGAAATTGTCGCAGAGTCAGAATTGTACGTTGGAGGGGAAGAGGGTCTGAAATATATATTCATATTAGAGTTTTCTACAAACTTCAAAATGTCTTTTGAAGTTGTCGCAGTGCTAGAATTGCACGTTGAAGAAAAACAGGGTCCGCAATATATATTCAGATTAAATTTTTCAACAAACTTTATAAACATATTAATTTCCTTACGGTTTGAGGTATTTTGAAATTGTCGCAGTCAGAATTGTACGTTGGAAGAAAACAGGGGGCACAATATATATTCAGATTGGATTTTTCAAGAAACTTTATAAATATATTAATTACCTTACGGTTTGAGGTATTTTGAAATTGTCGCAGAGTCAGAATTGTACGTTGGAGGAGAACAGGGGCTACAATATATATTCAGATTAGATTTTTCAATAAACTTCTTAGATATCCTAGTTATCTTACAGCTTGATGTCTTTTGAAGCTGTCGCAGTGCAAGGAGTGTACGTTGAAGAACAGATTCTACAATATAAATTCAGATTAGATTTTTCAACAATCTTTATAAATATATTAATTACCTTACGGTTTGATGTATTTTGAAGTTGTCGCAGAGCCAGAATTTTACGTTGTAGAAGAACAGGTGTTAAATATAAATTCAAATTAGATTTTCCAAAAACTTTTAAAATATATTAATTACCTTACGGTTTGAGGTATTTTGAAATTGTCGCAGGACCCGGATTGTACGTTGGAAGAAAACAGGGCCTACAATATATATTCAGATTGGATTTTTCAACAAACTTTATAAAAATATTAATTACCTTACGCTTTGATGTATTTTGAAGTTGTCGCAGTGCCAGAATTGTACGTTGGAGAAGAGGGGCTGAAATATATATTCAAATTAGATTTTTCAAAACTTTTTAAATATATTACTTACCTCACGGTTTGAGGTATTTTGAAATTGTCGCAAGGACAGGATTGTACGTTAGAAGAAAACAGGGGCCACAATATTTATTCAGATTAGATTTTCCAACAAACTTTTTAAATATATTAGTTACCTTACGGTTTGAGGTATTTTGAAATTGTCGCAGGGCCCGGATTGTACGTTGGAAGAAAACAGGGGCTACAATATATATTCAGATTGGATTTTTCAACAAACTGTATAAATATATTAATTACCTTACGCTTTGAGGTATTTTGAAGTTGGCGCAGTGCCCGAATTGCATGTTAGAGGAGAAGAGGGGCTGAAATATATATTGAGATTAGATTTTTCAACAAACTTCTTAAATATCGTAGTTATCTTACAGTTTGATGTCTTTTGAAGTTGTCACAGTGCCAGAATTGTACGTTGGAGGAGAAGAGGTACTGAAATATATATTCAGCTTAGATTTTTCATCAAACTTTATGAATATATCAATTACTTTACGGTTTGAGGTATTTTGAAGTTGTCGCAGTGCCTGAATTGCATGTTGGAGGAGAAGAGGGGTTGAAATATATATTGAGATTAGATTTTTCAACAATCTTTTTAAATATTATAATTACCTTACGGTTTGAAGTATTTTGAAGTTGTCGCAGAGACAGAATTGTACGTTGGAGGAGAACAGGGGCTACAATATATTTTCAGATTAGATTTTTCAACAAACTTTATAAATATATTAATTACCTTACGGTTTGAAGTATTTTGAAGTTGTCGCAGAGCCAGAATTGTACGTTGTAGAAGAACAAGTGCTAAAATATAAATTCAAATTAGATTTTCCCAATACTTTTAAAATATATTAATTACCTTACGGTTTGAGGTATTTTGAAATTGTTGGAGAGTCAGAATTGCATGTTGGAGGAGAAGAGGGGCTGAAATATATATTCAGATTAGAGTTTTCAACAAACTTCTTAAATATCGTAGTTATCTTACAGTTTGATGTCTTTTGAAGTTGTCACAGTGCCAGAATTGTACGTTGGAGGAGAAGAGGGTCTGAAATATATATTCAGATTAGATTTTTCCCCAAACTTTTTAAATATTTACCTACCTTACGGTTTGAGGTATTTTGAAGTTGTCGCAGAGCCAGAATTGTACGTTGGAGGAAAACAGGGGCTGAAATATATATTGAGACTAGATTTTTCAACAAACTTTTTAAATATATTAATTACCTTACGGTTTGAGGTATTTTGAAATTGTTGCAGTGTCAGAATTGCATGTTGGAGGAGAAGAGGGGCTGAAATATATAATCAGATTAGATTTTTCACCAAACTTTATAAATATATTAATTACCTTACGGTTTGAGGTATTTTGAAATTGTCGCAGAGTCAGAATTGTACGTTGGAGGAGAAGAGGGTCTACAATATATATTCAGATTAGATTTTTCAACAAACTTTGTAAATATATTAATTACCTTACGGTTTGAGGTATTTTGAAATTGTCGCAGTGCCAGAATTCAACGTTGGAGGGGAAGAGGGGCTGAAATATATATTCAGATTAGAGTTTTCAACAAACTTTTTAAATATATTAATTTCCTTACGGTTTGGGGTATTTTGAAATTGTCGCAGAGTCAGAATTGTACGTTGGAAGGGAAGAGGGTCTGAAATATATATTCAGATTAGAGTTTTCAACAAATTTCAAAATGTCCTTTGAAGTTGTCGCAGTGCTAGAATTGCACGTTGAAGAAAAACAGGGTCCACAATATATATTCAGATTAACTTTTTCAACAAACTTTATAAATATATTAATTTCCTTACGGTTTGGGGTATTTTGAAATTGTCGCAGTCAGAATTGTACGTTGGATGAAAACGGGGGCCACAATATGTATTCAGATTGGATTTTTCAACAAACTTTATAAATATATTAATTACCTTACGGTTTGAGGTAATTTGAAATTGCAGCAGTTCCTGAATTGCATGTTGGAGGAGAAGAGGGTCTGAAATATATATTCAGATTAGAGTTTTCAACAAACTTTTTAAATATATTACTTACCTTACGGTTTGAGGTATTTTGAAATTGTCGCAGTGCCAGAATTCTACGTTGGAGGGGAAGAGGGGCTGAAATATATATTCAGATTAGAGTTTTCAACAAACTTTTTAAATATATTACTTCCCTTACGATTTGAGGTATTTTGAAATTGTCGCAGAGTCAGAATTGTACGTTGGAGGAGAACAGGGGCTACAATATATATTCAGATTAGATTTTTCAACAAACTACTTAAACATCCTAGTTATCTTACAGCTTGATGTCTTTTGAAGCTGTCGCAGTGCAAGAATTGTACGTTGAAGAACAGGTTCTACAATATAAATTCATATTAGATTTTTCAACAATCTTTATAAATATATTAATTACCTTACGGTTTGATGTAATTTGAAGTTGTCGCAGAGCCAGAATTTTACGTTGTAGAAGAACAGATGCTAAAATATAAATTCATATTAGATTTTCCAAAAACTTTTAAAATATATTAATTACCTTACGGTTTGAGGTATTTTGAAATTGGCGCAGGACCCGGATTGTACGTTGGAAGTAAACAGGGCCCACAATATATATTCAGATTGGATTTTTCAACAAACTTTATAAATATATTAATTACCTTACGCTTTGATGTATTTTGAAGTTGTCGCAGTGCCAGAATTGTACGTTGGAGGAGAAGAGGGGCTAAAATATTTATTCAAATTAGATTTTTGAACCAACTTTTTAAATATATTACTTACCTTACGGTTTGAGGTATTTTGAAGTTGTCGCAGTGCCAGATTTGTACGTTGGAGGAGAAGAGGGGCTGAAATATATATTCAAATTAGATTTTTCAACAAACTTTTTAAATATATAAGTTACCTTACGGTTTGAGGTATTTTGAAATTGTCGCAGGGCTCGGATTGTAAGTTGGAAGAAAACAGGGGCCACATTATATATTCAGATTGGATTTTTCAACAAACTTTATAAATATATTAATTACCTTACGGTTTGAGGTATTTTGAAATTGCAGCAGTGCCTGAATTGCATGTTGTTGGAGAAGAGGGTCTGAAATAAATATTCAGATTAGAGTTTTCAACAAACTTTTTAAATATATTACTTACCTTACGGTTTGAGTTATTTTGAAATTGTCGCAGAGTCAGAATTGTACGTTGGAGGAGAACAGGGACTACAATATATATTCAGATTAGATTTTTCAACAAATTTCTTAATTATCCTAGTTATCTTACAGTTTGATATCTTTTGAAGTTGTCGCAGCGCCAGAATTGTACGTTGGAGGAGAACAGGGGCTACAATATATATTCAGATTGGATTTTTCAACAAACTTTATAAATATATTAATTACCTTACGGTTTGAGGTATTTTGAAGTTGTCGCAGTGCCTGAATTGCATGTCGGAGGAGAAGAGGGGCTGAAATATATATTCAGATTAGATTTTTCCCCAAACTTTTTAAATATTTACTTACCATACGGTTTGAGGTATTTTGAAACTGTCGCAGGGCCCGGATTGTACGTTGGAAGAAAACAGGGGCTACAATATATATTCAGATTGGATTTTTCAACAAACTTTATAAATATATTAATTACCTTACGGTTTGAGGTATTTTGAAGTTGTCGCAGTGCCTGAATTGCATGTCGGAGGAGAAGAGGGGCTGAAATATATATTCAGATTAGATTTTTCCCCAAACTTTTTAAATATTTACTTACCTTACGGTTTGAGGTATTTTGAAGTTGTCGCAGAGCCAGAATTGTACGTTGGAGGAGAACAGAGGCTACAATATATATTCAGATTAGATTTTTCAACAAACTTCTTAAATATCCTCGTTATCTTACAGCTTCATGTCTTTTGAAGCTGTCGCAGTGCAAGAATTGTACGTTGAAGAACAGGTTCTACAATATATATTGAGATTAGAGTTTTAAACTTTTTAAATATATTAATTACCTTACGGTTTGAGGTATTATGAAGTTGTCGCAGTGCCTGAATTGCATGTCGGAGGAGAAGAGGGGCTGAAATATATATTCAGATTAGAGTTTTCAACAAACATTTTAAATATATTACTTCCCTTACGGTTTGAGGTATTTTGAAATTGTCGCAAAGTCAGAATTGTACGTTGGAGGAGAACAAGGGCTACAATATATATTCAGATTAGATTTTTCAAGAAACTTCTTAATTATCCTAGTTATCTTACAGTTTGATATCTTTTGAAGTTGTCGCAGTGCCAGAATTGTACGTTGGAGGAGAACAGGGGCTACAATATATATTCAGATTGGATTTTTCAACAAACTTTATAAATATATTAATTACCTTACGCTTTGAGGTATTTTGAAGTTGTCGCAGTGCCTGAATTGCATGTTAGAGGAGAAGAGGGGTTGAAATATATATTCAGATTAGTGTTTTCAACAAACTTCTTAAATATCCCAGTTATCTTACAGTTTGATGTCTTTTGAAGTTGTCGCAGTGTCAGAATTGTACGTTGGAGGAGAAGAGGGGCTGAAATATATATTCAGCTTAGATTTTTCAACAAACTTTTTAAATATCCTAGTTATCTTACAGCTTGATGTTTTTTGAAGTTGTCGCAGTGCAAGAATTGTACGTTGAAGAACAGGGGCTACAATATATATTCAGATTAAATTTTTCAACATACTTCTTAATTATCTTAGTTATCTTACAGTTTGATATCTTGTCGCAGTGCCTGAATTGCACGTTGGAGGAGAAGAGGGGCTGAAATATATATTCAGATTGGAGTTTTCAACAAACTTTTTAAATATACTACTTACCTTACGGTTTGAGGTATTTTGAAATTGTCGCAGAGTCAGAATTGTACGTTGGAGGAGAACAGGGGCTACAATATATATTCAGATTAGATTTTTCAACAAACTTTATAAATATATTAATTACCTTACGATTTGAGGTATTTTGAAGTTGTCGCGGTGCCTGAATTGCATGTTGGAGGAGAAGAGGGGCTGAAATATATATTCAGATTAGAGTTTTCAACAAACTTCTTAAATATCTTGGTTATCTTAGAGTTTGATATCTTTCGAAGTTGTCGCAGTGCCAGAATTGTACGTTGGAGGAGAAGAGGGGCTGAAATATATATTCAGATTAGAGTTTTCAACAAATTTCAAAATGTCTTTTGAAATTGACGCAGTGCTAGAATTGCACGTTGAAGAAGAACAGGGTCCACAATATATATTCAGATTAGATTTTTCAAAAAACTTTATAAATATATTAATTACCTTACGGATTGAGGTATTGTGAAATTGTCGCAGAGTCAGAATTGTACGTTGGAGGAGAAGAGGGGCTGAAATATATATTCAGATTAGAGTTTTCAACAAACTTCTTAAATATCTTAGTTATCTTAGAGTTTGATGTCTTTCGAAGTTGTCGCAGTGCCAGAATTGTACGTTGGAGGAGAAGAGGGGCTGAAATATATATTCAGATTAGAGTTTTCAACAAATTTCAAAATGTCTTTTGAAGTTGACGCAGTGCTAGAATTGCACGTTGAAGAAGAACAGGGTCCACAATATATATTCAGATTAGATTTTTCAACAAACTTTTTAAATATATTAGTTACCTCACCGTTTGAGGTATTTTGAAGTTGTCGCAGTGCCTGAATTGCATGTTGGAGGAGAAGAGGGGCTGAAATATATATTCAGATTAGAGTTTTCAACAAACTTCTTAAATATCCTAGTTATCTTACAGTTTGATGTATTTTGAAGTTGTCGCAGTGCCAGAATTCTACGTTGGAGGAGAAGAGGGGCTGAAATATATATTCAGATTAGTGGTTTCAACAAACTTTTTAAATATATTACTTACTTTACGGTTTGAGGTATTTTGAAATTGTCGCAAGGCCAGGATTGTACGTTGGAAGAAAACAGGGGCTACAATATTTATTCAGATTAGATTTTTCAACAAACTTTTTAAATATATTAGTTACCTTACGGTTTGAGGTATTTTGAAATTGTCGCAGGGCCCGGATTGTACGTTGGAAGAAATCAGGGGCTACAATATTTATTCAGATTAGATTTTTCAACAAACTTTTTAAATATATTAGTTACCTTACGATTTGAGGTATTTTGAAATTGTCGCAGGGCCCGGATTGTACGTTGGAAGATAACAGGGGCTACAATATATATTCAGATTGGATTTTTCAACAAACTTTATAAATATATTAATTACCTTGCGGTTTGAAGTATTTTGAAGTTGTCGCAGAGCCAGAATTGTACGTTGGAGGAGAACAGGGTCTACAATATATATTCAGATTAGATTTTTCAAAAAACTTCTTAAATATCCTAGTTATCTTACAGCTTGATGTCTTTTGAAGCTGTCGCAGTGCAAGAATTGTACGTTGAAGAACAGGTTCTACAATATAAACTCATATTAGATTTTTCAACAAACTTTATAAATATATTAATTACCTTACGGTTAGAAGTATTTTGAAGTTGTCGCAGAGCCAGTATGGTACTTTGTAGAAGAACAGGTGCTAAAATATAAATTCAAATTAGATTTTCCAAAAACTTTTAAAATATATTAATTACCTTACGGTTTGAGGTATTTTGAAATTGTTGCAGAGTCAGAATTGCATGTTGGAGGAGAACAGGGGCTGAAATATATATTGAGATTAGATTTTTCAACAAACTTTATAAATATATTAATTACCTTACGGTTTGAAGTATTTTGAAGTTGTCGCAGAGCCAGTATGGTACGTTATAGAAGAACAGGTGCTAAAATATAAATTCAAATTAGATTTTCCAAAAACTTTTAAAATATATTATTTACCTTACGGTTTGAGGTATTTTGAAATTGTTGCAGAGTCAGAATTGCATGTTGGAGGAGAACAGGGGCTGAAATATATATTGAGATTAGATTTTTCAACAAACTTTATAAATATATTAATTACCTTACGGTTTGATGTAATTTGAAGTTGTCGCAGATCCAGAATTGTACGTTGGAGGAAAACAGGGGCTGAAATATATATTGAGATTAGATTTTTCAACAAACTTTTTAAATATATTAATTACCTTACGGTTTTAGGTATTTTGAAATTGTTGCAGTGTCAGAATTGCATGTTGGAGGAGAAGAGGGGCTGAAATATATATTCAGATTAGAGTTTTCAACAAACTTTTTAAATATATTAATTACCTTACGGTTTGAGGTATTTTGAAGTTGTCGCAGTGCCTGGATTGCATGTCGGAGGAGAAGAGGGGCTGAAATATATATTCAGATTAGAGTTTTCAACAAACTTCTTTAATATCCTAGTTATCTTAGAGTTTGATGTATTTTGAAGTTGTCGCAGTGCCAGAATTCCACGTTGGAGGAGAAGAGGGGCTGAAATATATATTCAGATTGGAGTTTTCAACAAACTTTTTAAATATATTACTTCCCTTACGGTTTGAGGTATTTTGAAATTGTCGCAGAGTCAGAATTGGACGTTGGAGGAGAAGAGGGGCTGAAATATACATTCAGATTAGAGCTTTCAACAAACTTCTTAAATATCCTAGTTATCTTACAGTTTGTTGTATTTTGAATTTGTCGCAGTGCCAGAATTCTACGTTGGAGGAGAAGAGGGGCTGAAATATATATTCAGATTAGAGTGTTCAACAAACTTTTTAAATATTTTACTTACCTTACGGTTTGAGGTATTTTGAAATTGTCTCAGAATCAGAATTGTACGTTGGAGGAGGGAGAAGAGTGTCTGAAATATATATTCAGATTAGAGTTTTCAACAAATTTCAAAATGTCTTTTGAAGTTGTCGCAGTGCTAGAAATGCACGTTGAAGAAGAACAGGGTCTACAATATAAATTCAGATTAGAATTTTCAAAAAACTTAATAAATATATTAATTACCTTACGGTTTGAGGTATTTTGAAATTGTCGCAAAGTCAGAATTGTACGTTGGAAGAAAACAGGGGCCACAATATATATTCAGATTGGATTTTTCAACAACTTTATAAATATATTAATTACCTTACGGTTTGAAGTATTATGAAGTTGTCGCAGTGTCAGAATTGTACGTTGGAGGAGAACAGGGGCTACAATATATATTCAGATTAGATTTTTCAACAAACTTCTTAATTATCCTAGTTATCTTACAGTTTGATATCTTTTGAAGTTGTCGCAGTGCCAGAATTGTACGTTGGAGGAGAAGAGGGGCTGAAATATATTTTCAGATTAGAGTTTTCAACAAACTTCTTAAATATCCTAGTTATCTTACAGCTTGATGTCTTTTGAAGCTGTCGCAGTGCAAGAATTGTACGTTGAAGAACAGGTTCTACAATATATATTCAGATTAGATTTTTCAACAAACATTATAAATATATTAATTACCTTACGGTTTGTGGTATTTTGAAATTGTCGCAGAGTCAGAATTGTACGTTGGAGGAGAACAGGGGCTACAATATATATTCAGATTAGATTTTTCAACAAACTTCTTAATTATCCTAGTTATCTTACAGTTTGATATCTTTTGAAGTTGTCGCAGTGCCAGAATTGTACGTTGGAGGAGAAGAGGGGCTGAAATATATTTTCAGATTAGAGTTTTCAACAAACTTCTTAAATACCCTAGTTATTTTACAGCTTGATGTCTTTTGAAACTGTCGCAGGGCAAGAATTGTACGTTGAAAAACAGGTTCTACAATATATATTCAGATTAGATTTTTCACCATACTTTATAAATATATTAATTACCTTACGGTTTGAGGTATTTTGAAGTTGCCGCAGTGCCTGCATTGCACGTTGCAGGAGAAGAGAGGCTGAAATATATATTCAGAATAGAGTTTTCAACAAACTTTTTAAATATATTACTTACCTTACGGTTTGAGGTATTTTGAAATTGTCGCAGAGTCAGAATTGTACGTTGGAGGAGAACAGGGGCTACAATATATATTCAGATTAGATTTTTCAACAAACTTTATAAATATATTAATTACTTTACGCTTTGAGGTATTTTGAAGTTGGCGCAGTGCCCGAATTGCATGTTAGAGGTGAAGAGGGGCTGAAATATATATTCAGATTAGAGCTTTCAACAAACTTCTTAAATATCCCATTTATCTTAGAGTTTGATGTCTTTTGAAGTTGTCGCAGTGTCAGAATTGTACGTTGGAGGAGAAGAGGGTCTGAAATATATATTCAGCTTAGATTTTTCAACAAACTTTTTAAATATATTAGTTACCTTACGGTTTGAGGTATTTTGAAATTGTCGCAGGGCTCGGATTGTAAGTTGGAAGAAAACAGGGGCCACATTATATATTCAGATTGGATTTTTCAACAAACTTTAAAAATATATTAATTACCTTACGGTTTGAGGTATTTTGAAATTGCAGCAGTGCCTGAATTGCATGTTGTTGGAGAAGAGGGTCTGAAATAAATATTCAGATTAGAGTTTTCAACAAACTTTTTAAATATATTACTTACCTTACGGTTTGAGTTATTTTGAAATTGTCGCAGAGTCAGAATTGTACGTTGGAGGAGAACAGGGACTACAATATATATTCAGATTAGATTTTTCAACAAATTTCTTAATTATCCTAGTTATCTTACAGTTTGATATCTTTTGAAGTTGTCGCAGTGCCAGAATTGTACGTTGGAGGAGAACAGGGGCCACAATATATATTCAGATTGGATATTTCAACAAACTTTATAAATATATTAATTACCTTACGGTTTGAGGTAATTTGAAGTTGTCGCAGTGCCTGAATTGCATGTCGGAGGAGAAGAGGGGCTGAAATATATATTCAGATTAGATTTTTCCCCAAACTTTTTAAATATTTACTTACCTTACGGTTTGAGGTATTTTGAAACTGTCGCAGGGCCCGGATTGTACGTTGGAAGAAAGCAGGGGCTACAATATATATTCAGATTGGATTTTTCAACAAACTTTATAAATATATTAATTACCTTACGCTTTGAGGTATTTTGAAGTTGTCGCAGAGCCAGAATTGTACGTTGGAGGAGAACAGAGGCTACAATATATATTCAGATTAGATTTTTCAACAAACTTCTTAAATATCCTCGTTATCTTACAGCTTCATGTCTTTTGAAGCTGTCGCAGTGCAAGAATTGTACGTTGAAGAACAGGTTCTACAATATATATTGAGATTAGAGTTTTAAACTTTTTAAATATATTAATTACCTTACGGTTTGAGGTATTATGAAGTTGTCGCAGTGCCTGAATTGCATGTCGGAGGAGAAGAGGGGCTAAAATATATATTCAGATTAGAGTTTTCAACAAACATTTTAAATATATTACTTCCCTTACGGTTTGAGGTATTTTGAAATTGTCGCAAAGTCAGAATTGTACGTTGGAGGAGAACAAGGGCTACAATATATATTCAGATTAGATTTTTCAAGAAACTTCTTAATTATCCTAGTTATCTTACAGTTTGATATCTTTTGAAGTTGTCGCAGTGCCAGGATTGTACGTTGGAGGAGAACAGGGGCTACAATATATATTCAGATTGGATTTTTCAACAAACTTTATAAATATATTAATTACCTTACGCTTTGAGGTATTTTGAAGTTGTCGCAGTGCCTGAATTGCATGTTAGAGGAGAAGAGGGGTTGAAATATATATTCAGATTAGAGTTTTCAACAAACTTCTTAAATATCCCAGTTATCTTACAGTTTGATGTCTTTTGAAGTTGTCGCAGTGTCAGAATTGTACGTTGGAGGAGAAGAGGGGCTGAAATATATATTCAGCTTAGATTTTTCAACAAACTTTTTAAATATCCTAGTTATCTTACAGCTTGATGTTTTTTGAAGTTGTCGCAGTGCAAGAATTGTACGTTGAAGAACAGGGGCTACAATATATATTCAGATTAGATTTTTCAACAAACTTTATAAATATATTAATTACCTTACGATTTGAGGTATTTTGAAGTTGTCGCGGTGCCTGAATTGCATGTTGGAGGAGAAGAGGGGCTGAAATATATATTCAGATTAGAATTTTCAACAAACTTCTTAAATATCTTAGTTATCTTAGAGTTTGATGTCTTTCGAAGTTGTCGCAGTGCCAGAATTGTACGTTGGAGGAGAAGAGGGGCTGAAATATATATTCAGATTAGAGTTTTCAACAAACTTCTTAAATATCCTAGTTATCTTACAGTTTGATGTATTTTGAAGTTGTCGCAGTGCCAGAATTCTACGTTGGAGGAGAAGAGGGGCTGAAATATATATTCAGATTAGTGTTTTCAACAAACTTTTTAAATATATTACTTACTTTACGGTTTGAGGTATTTTGAAATTGTCGCAAGGCCAGGATTGTACGTTGGAAGAAAACAGGGGCTACAATATTTATTCAGATTAGATTTTTCAACAAACTTTTTAAATATATTAGTTACCTTACGGTTTGAAGTATTTTGAAATTGTCGCAGGGCCCGGATAGTACGTTGGAAGAAAACAGGGGCTACAATATATATTCAGATTGGATTATTCAACAAACTTTATAAATATATTAATTACCTAACGCTTTGAGGTATTTTGAAGTTGGCGCAGTGCCCGAATTGCATGTTAGAGGTGAAGAGGGGCTGAAATATATATTCAGATTAGAGCTTTCAACAAACTTCTTAAATATCCCATTTATCTTAGAGTTTGATGTCTTTTGAAGTTGTCGCAGGGTCAGAATTGTACGTTGGAGGAGAAGAGGGTCTGAAATATATATTCAGCTTAGATTTTTCAAAAAACTTTATGAATACATCAATTACCTTACTGTTTGAAGTATTTTGAAGTTGTCGCAGAGCCAGAATTGTACGTTGGAGGAGAACAGGGGCTGAAATATATATTGAGATTAGATTTTTCAACAAACTTTTTAAATATATTAATTACCTTCCGGTTTGAAGTATTTTGAAGTTGTCGCAGAGCCAGAATTGTACGTTGGAGGAGAACAGGGTCTACAATATATTTTCAGATTAGATTTTTCAAAAAACTTCTTAAATATCCTAGTTATCTTACAGCTTGATGTCTTTTGAAGCTGTCGCAGTGCAAGAATTGTACGTTGAAGAACAGGTTCTACAATATAAATTCATATTAGATTTTTCAACAAACTTTATAAATATATTAATTACCTTACGGTTTGAAGTATTTTGAAGTTGTCGCAGAGCCAGTATGGTACGTTGTAGAAGAACAGGTGCTAAAATATAAATTCAAATTAGATTTTCCAAAAACTTTTAAAATATATTAATTACCTTACGGTTTGAGGTATTTTGAAATTGTTGCAGAGTCAGAATTGCATGTTGGAGGAGAAGTGGGTCTGAAATATATATTCAGATTAGATTTTTCCCCAAAATTTTTAAATATTTACTTACCTTACGGTTTGAGGTATTTTGAAGTTGTCGCAGAGCCAGAATTGTACGTTGGAGGAAAACAGGGGCTGAAATATATATTGAGATTAGATTTTTCAACAAACTTTTTAAATATATTAATTACCTTACGGTTTGAGGTATTTTGAAGTTGTCGCAGTGCCTGGATTGCATGTCGGAGGAGAAGAGGGGCTGAAATATATATTCAGAATAGAGTTTTCAACAAACTTCTTAAATATCCTAGTTATCTTACAGTTTGATGTCTTTTGAAGTTGTCGCAGTGCCAGAATTCTACGATGGAGGAGAAGAGGGGCTGAAATATATGTTCAGATTGGAGTTTTCAACAAACTTTTTAAATATATTACTTCCCTTACGGTTTGAGGTATTTTGAAATTGTCGCAGAGTCAGAATTGTACGTTGGAGGGGAAGAGGGTCTGAAATATATATTCAGATTAGAGTTTTCAACAAACTTCAAAATGTCTTTTGAAGTTGTCGCAGTGCTAGAATTGCACGTTGAAGAAAAACAAGGTCTACAATATATATTCAGATTAAATTTTTCAACAAACTTTATAAATATATTAATTTCCTTAGGGTTTGAGGTATTTTGAAATTGTCGCAGTCAGAATTGTACGTTGGAAGAAAACAGGGGCCACAATATATATTCAGATTGAATTTTTCAACAAACTTTATAAATATATTAATTACCTTACGGTTTGAGGTATTTTGAAGTTGTCGCAGTGCCTGAATTGCATGTTGGAGGAGAAGAGGGGCTGAAATATATATTCAAATTAGATTTTTCAACCAACTTTTTAAATATATTAGTTACCTTCCGGTTTGAGGTATTTTGAAATTGTCGCAGTCAGAATTGTACGTTGGAGGAGATCAGGGGCTACAATATATATTCAGATTAGAATTTTTAACAAAATTCTTAATTATCCTAGTTATCTTACAGTTTGATATCTTTTGAAGTTGACGCAGTGCCAGAATTGTACGTTAGAGGAGAAGAGGAGCTACAATATATATTCAGATTAGATTTTTCAACAAACTTCCTAATAATCCTAATTATCTTACAGTTTGATATCTTTTGAAGTTGTCGCAGTGCCAGAATTGTACGTTGGAGGAGAAGAGCGGCTGAAATATATATTCAAATTAGATTTTTCAACCAACTTTTTAAATATATTAGTTACCTTCCGGTTTGAGGTATTTTGAAATTGTCGCAGAGTCAGAATTGTACGTTGGAGGAGATCAGGGGCTACAATATATATTCAGATTGGATTTTTCAACAAACTTTATAAATATATTAATTACCTTACGGTTTGAGGTATTTTGAAGTTGTCGCAGTGCCAGAATTGTTCGTTGGAGGAGAAGAGGGGCTGAAATATATATTCAAATTAGATTTTTCAACCAACTTTTTAAATATATTACTTACCTTACGGTTTGAGGTATTTTGAAATTGTCGCAGGGCCAGGATTGTACGTTGGAAGAAAATAGGGGCTACAATATTTTTTCAGATTAGATTTTTCAACAAACTTTTTAAATATATTAGTTACCTTACGGTTTGAGGTATTTTGAAATTGTCGCAGGGCACGGATTGTACGTTGGAAGAAAACAGGGGCCACAATATATATTCAGATTGGATTTTTCAACAAACTTTATAAATATATTAATTACCTTACGCTTTGAGGTATTTTGAAATTGTGGCAGTGCCTGAATTGCATGTTAGAGGAGAAGAGGGGCTTAAATATATATTCAGATTAGAGTTTTCAACAAACTTCTTAAATATCCTAGTTATCTTACAGTTTGATGTCTTTTGAAGTTGTCGCAGTGTCGGAATTGTACGTTGGAGGAGAAGAGGGGCTGAAATATATATTCAGCTTAGATTTCTCAACAAACTTTATGAATATATCAATTACCTTACGGTTTGAGGTATTTTGAAGTTGTCGCAGTGCCTGAATTGCATGTTGGAGGAGAAGAGGGGCTGAAATATATATTGAGATTAGATTTTTCAACAAACTTTTTAAATATATTAATTACCTTACGGTTTGAACTATTTTGAAGTTGTCGCAGAGCCAGAATTGTACGTTGGAGGAGAACAGGAGCTGAAATATATATTGAGATTAGATTTTTCAACAAACTTTTTAAATATATTACTTACCTTAAGGTTTGAAGCATTTTGAAGTTTTCGCAGAGCCAGAATTGTACGTTGGAGGAGAACAGGGGCAGCAATATATATTCAGATTAGATTTTTCAACAAACTTCTTAAATAACCTAGTTATCTTACAGCTTGATGTCTTTTGAAGATGTGGCAGTGCAAGAATTGTACGTTGAAGAATAGGTTCTACAATATAAATTCAGATTAGATTTTTCAACAAACTTTATAAATATATTAATTACCTTACGGTTTGAGGTATTTTGAAGTTGTCGCAGAGCCAGAATTGTACGTTGGAGAAGAACAGGTGCTAAAATATAAATACAAATTAGATTTTTCAAAAGCTTTTTAAATATATTAATTACCTTCCGGTTTGAGTTATTTTGAGATTGTCGCAGTGCCAGAATTGTACGTTGGAGGAGACCAGGGGCTACAATATATATTCAGATTAGATTTTTCAACAAACTTTATAAATATATTAATTACCTTACGGATTGATGTATTTGGAAATTGTCGCAGAGCCAGAATTGTACGTTGGAGGAGACCAGGGGCTACAATAAATATTCAGGTTAGATTTTTCAACAAACTTTATAAATATATTAATTACCTTACGGTTTGAGGTATTTGGAAATTGTCGCAGAGCCAGAATTGTACGTTGGAGGAGACCAGGAGCTACAATATATATGTAGATTAGATATTTCAAAAAACTTCTTAATTATCCTAGTTATCTTACAGTTTGATATCTTTTCAAGTTGTCGCAGTGCCAGAATTGTACGTTGGAGGAGAAGAAGGGCTGAAATATATATGCAGATTAGAGTTTTCAACATACTTTTTAAATAAATTACTTCCCTTACGGTTTGAGGTACTTTGAAATTGTCGCAGAGTCAGAATTGTACGTAGGAGGGGAAGAGGGTCTGAAATATATATTCAGATTAGAGTTTTCAACAAACTTCAAAATGTCTTTTGAAGTTGTCGCAGTGCTAGAATTACACGTTGAAGAAAAACAGGGTCTACAATTTATATTCAGATTAAATTTTTCAACAAACTTTATAAATATATTAATTTCCTTACGGTTTGAGGTATTTTGAAATTGTCGCAGTCAGAATTGTACGTTGGAAGAAAACAGGGGCCACAATATATATTCAGACTGCATTTTTCAACAAACTTTATAAATATATTAATTACCTTAGGGTTTGAGGTATTTTGAATTTGTCGCAGTGCCTGAATTGCATGTTGGAGGAGAAGAGGGTCTGAAATATACATTCAGATTAGAGCTTTCAACAAACTTCTTAATTATCCTAGTTATCTTACAGTTTGTTGTCTTTTGAATTTGTCGCAGTGCCAGAATTCTACGTTGGAGGAGAAGAGGGGCTGAAATATATATTCAGATTAGAGTTTTCAACAAACTTCAAAATGTCTTTTGAAGTTGTCGCAGTGCTAGAATTGCACGTTGAAGAAGAACAGGGTCTACAATATATATTCAGATTAGATTTTTCAACAAACTTTATAAATATATTAATTACCTTACGGCTTGAGGTATTTTGAAATTGTCGCAAAGTCAGAATTGTACGTTGGAAGAACACAGGGGCCACAATATATATTCAGATTAGATTTTTCAACAAACTTTATAAATATATTAATTACCTTACGGTTTGAAGTATTTTGAAGTTGTCGCAGTGTCAGAATTGTACGTTGGAGGAGAACAGGGGCTACAAAATATATACAGATTAGATTTTTCAACAAACTTCTTAATTATCCTAGTTTTCTCACAGTTTGATGTCTTTTGAAGTTGTCGCAGTGCCAGAATTCTACGTTGGAGGAGAAGAGGGGCTGAAATATACATTCAGATTAGAACTTTCAACAAACTTCTTAAATATCCTAGTTATCTTACAGTTTGTTGTATTGTGAATTTGTCGCAGTGCCAGAATTCTACGTTGGAGGAGAAGAGGGGCTGAAATATATATTCAGATTAGAGTTTTCAACAAACTTTTTAAATATTTTACTTACCTTACGGTTTGAGGTATTTTGAAATTGTCTCAGAATCAGAATTGTACGTTGGAGGAGGGAGAAGAGTGTCTGAAATATATATTCAGATTAGAGTTTTCAACAAATTTCAAAATGTCTTTTGAAGTTGTCGCAGTGCTAGAATTGCACGTTGAAGAAGAACAGGGTCTACAATATATATTCAGATTAGATTTTTCAAAAAACTTTATAAATATATTAATTACCTTACGGTTTGAGGTATTTTGAAATTGTCGCAAAGTCAGAATTGTACGTTGGAAGAAAACAGGGGCCACAATATATATTCAGATTAGATTTTTCAACAACTTTATAAATATATTAATTACCTTACGGTTTGAAGTATTTTGAAGTTGTCGCAGTGTCAGAATTGTACGTTGGAGGAGAACAGGGGCTACAATATATATTCAGATTAGATTTTTCAACAAACTTCTTAATTATCCTAGTTATCTTACAGTTTGATATCTTTTGAAGTTGTCGCAGTGCCAGAATTGTACGTTGGAGGAGAAGAGGGGCTGAAATATATTTTCAGATTAGAGTTTTCAACAAACTTCTTAAATATCCTAGTTATCTTACAGCTTGATGTCTTTTGAAGCTGTCGCAGTGCAAGAATTGTACGTTGAAGAACAGGTTCTACAATATATATTCAGATTAGAATTTTCAACAAACTTTATAAATATATTAATTACCTTACGGTTTGTGGTATTTTGAAGTTGTCGCAGAGTCAGAATTGTACGTTGGAAGAGAACAGGGGCTACAATATATATTCAGATTAGATTTTTCAACAAACTTCTTAATTATCCTAGTTATCTTACAGTTTGATATCTTTTGAAGTTGTCGCAGTGCCAGAATTGTACGTTGGAGGAGAAGAGGGGCTGAAATATATTTTCAGATTAGAGTTTTCAACAAACTTCTTAAATACCCTAGTTATTTTACAGCTTGATGTCTTTTGAAACTGTCGCAGTGCAAGAATTGTACGTTGAAAAACAGGTTCTACAATATATATTCAGATTAGATTTTTCAACATACTTTATAAATATATTAATTACCTTACGGTTTGAGGTATTTTGAAGTTGCCGCAGTGCCTGCATTGCACGTTGCAGGAGAAGAGGGGCTGAAATATAAATTCAGAATAGAGTTTTCAACAAACTTTTTAAATATATTACTTACCTTACGGTTTGAGGTATTTTGAAATTGTCGCAGAGTCAGAATTGTACGTTGGAGGAGAACAGGGGCTACAATATATATTCAGATTAGATTTTTCAACAAACTTTATAAATATATTAATTACCTTACGCTTTGAGGTATTTTGAAGTTGGCGCAGTACCCGAATTGCATGTTAGAGGTGAAGAGGGGCTGAAATATATATTCAGATTAGAGCTTTCAACAAACTTCTTAAATATCCCATTTATCTTAGAGTTTGATGTCTTTTGAAGTTGTCGCAGTGTCAGAATTGTACGTTGGAGGAGAAGAGGGTCTGAAATATATATTCAGCTTAGATTTTTCAACAAACTTTATGAATATATCAATTACCTTACGGTTTGAAGTATTTTGAAGTTGTCGCAGAGCCAGAATTGTACGTTGGAGGAAAACAGGGTCTACAATATATATTCAGATTAGATTTTTCAAAAAACTTCTTAAATATCCTAGTTATCTTACAGCTTGATGTCTTTTGAAACTGTCGCAGTGCAAGAATTGTACGTTGAAGAACAGGTTCTACAATATAAATTCATATTAGATTTTTCAACAAACTTTATAAATATATTAATTACTTTACGGTTTGAAGTATTTTGAAGTTGTCGCAGAGCCAGTATGGTACGTTGTAGAAGAACACGTGCTAAAATATAAATTCAAATTAGATTTTCCAAAAACTTTTAAAATATATTAATTACCTTACGGTTTGAGGTATTTTGAAATTGTTGCAGAGTCAGAATTGCATGTTGGAGGAGAAGTGGGTCTGAAATATATATTCAGATTAGATTTTTCCCCAAAATTTTTAAATATTTACTTACCTTACGGTTTGAGGTATTTTGAAGTTGTCGCAGAGCCAGAATTGTACGTTGGAGGAAAACAGGGGCTGAAATATATATTGAGATTAGATTTTTCAACAAACTTTTTAAATATATTAATTACCTTACGGTTTTAGGTATTTTGAAATTGTTGCAGTGTCAGAATTGCATGTTGGTGGAGAAGAGGGGCTGATATATATAATCAGATTAGAGTTTTCAAGAAACTTCAAAATGTCTTTTGAAGTTGACGCAGTGCTAGAATTGCACGTTGAAGAAGAACAGGGTCCACAATATATAATCAGATTAGATTTTTCAACAAACTTTATAAATATAATAATTACCTTACGTCAGTTAGAATTGTACGTTGGAAGAAAGCAGGGGCTACAATATATATTCAGATTGGATTTTTCAACAAACTTTATAAATATATTAATTACCTTACGGTTTGAGGTATTTTGAAGTTGTCGCAGTGCCTGGATTGCATGTCGGAGGAGAAGAGGGGCTGAAATATATATTCAGATTAGAGTTTTCAACAAACTTCTTAAATATCCTAGTTATCTTACAGTTTGATGTCTTTTGAAGTTGTCGCAGTGCCAGAATTCTACGATGGAGGAGAAGAGGGGCTGAAATATATATTCAGATTGGAGTTTTCAACAAACTTTTTAAATATATTACTTCCCTTACGGTTTGAGGTATTTTGAAATTGTCGCAGTCAGAATTGTACGTTGGAAGAAAACAGGGGCCACAATATATATTCAGATTGAATTTTTCAACAAACTTTATAAATATATTAATTACCTTACGGTTTGAGGTATTTTGAAGTTGTCGCAGTGCCTGAATTGCATGTTGGAGGAGAAGAGGGGCTGAAATATATATTCAAATTAGATTTTTCAACCAACATTTTAAATATATTAGTTACCTTCCGGTTTGAGGTATTTTGAAATTGTCGCAGTCAGAATTGTACGTTGGAGGAGATCAGGGGCTACAATATATATTCAGATTAGATTTTTTAACAAAATTCTTAATTATCCTAGTTATCTTACAGTTTGATATCTTTTGAAGTTGACGCAGTGCCAGAATTGTACGTTGGAGGAGAAGAGGAGCTACAATATATATTCAGATTAGATTTTTCAACAAACTTCTTAATAATCCTAGTTATCTTACAGTTTGATTTCTTTTGAAGTTATCGCAGTGCCAGAATTGTACGTTGGAGGAGAAGAGCGGCTGAAATATATATTCAAATTAGATTTTTCAACCAACTTTTTAAATAAATTAGTTACCTTCCGGTTTGAGGTATTTTGAAATTGTCGCAGAGTCAGAATTGTACGTTGGAGGAGATCAGGGGCTACAATATATATTCAGATTGGATTTTTCAACAAACTTTATAAATAAATTAATTACCTTACGGTTTGAGGTATTTTGAAGTTGTCGCAGTGCCAGAATTGTTCGTTGGAGGAGAAGAGGGGCTGAAATATATATTCAAATTAGATTTTTCAACCAACTTTTTAAATATATTACTTACCTTACGGTTTGAGGTATTTTGAAATTGTCGCCGGGCCAGGATTGTACGTTGGAAGAAAATAGGGGCTACAATATTTTTTCAGATAAGATTTTTCAACAAACTTTTTAAATATATTAGTTACCTTACGGTTTGAGGTATTTTGAAATTGTCGCAGGGCACGGATTGTACGTTGGAAGAAAATAGGGGCTACAATATATATTCAGATTGGATTTTTCAACAAACTTTATAAATATATTAATTACCTTACGGTTTGAGGTATTTTGAAGTTGTCGCAGTGCCAGAATTGTTCGTTGGAGGAGAAGAGGGGCTGAAATATATATTCAAATTAGATTTTTCAACCAACTTTTTAAATATATTACTTACCTTACGGTTTGAGGTATTTTGAAATTGTCGCAGGGCCAGGATTGTACGTTGGAAGACAATAGGGGCTACAATATATATTCAGATTGGATTTTTCAACAAACTTTATAAATATATTAATTACCTTACGCTTTGAGGTATTTTGAAGTTGTGGCAGTGCCTGAATTGCATGTTAGAGGAGAAGAGGGGCTTAAATATATATTCAGATTAGAGTTTTCAACAAACTTCTTAAATATCCTAGTTATCTTACAGTTTGATGTCTTTTGAAGTTGTCACAGTGTCGGAATTGTACGTTGGAGGAGAAGAGGGGCTGAAATATATATTCAGCTTAGATTTCTCAACAAACTTTATGAATATATCAATTACCTTACGGTTTGAGGTATTTTGAAGTTGTCGCAGTGCCTGAATTGCATGTTGGAGGAGAAGAGGGGCTGAAATACATATTGAGATTAGATTTTTCAACAAACTTTTTAAATATATTAATTACCTTACGGTTTGAACTATTTTGAAGTTGTCGCAGAGCCAGAATTGTACGTTGGAGGAGAACAGGAGCTGAAATATATATTGAGATTAGATTTTTCAACAAACTTTTTAAATATATTACTTACCTTAAGGTTTGAGGCATTTTGAAGTTTTCGCAGAGCCAGAATTGTACGTTGGAGGAGAACAGGGGCAGCAATATATATTCAGATTAGATTTTTCAACAAACTTCTTAAATAACCTAGTTATCTTACAGCTTGATGTCTTTTGAAGATGTGGCAGTGCAAGAATTGTACGTTGAAGAATAGGTTCTACAATATAAATTCAGATTAGATTTTTCAACATACTTTATAAATATATTAATTACCTTACGGTTTGAGGTATTTTGAAGTTGTCGCAGAGCCAGAATTGTACGTTGGAGAAGAACAGGTGCTAAAATATAAATTCAAATTAGGTTTTTCAAAAGCTTTTTAAATATATTAATTACCTTACGGTTTGAGTTATTTTGAGATTGTCGCAGTGCCAGAATTGTACGTTGGAGGAGACCAGGGGCTACAATATATATTCAGATTAGATTTTTCAACAAACTTTATAAATATATTAATTACCTTACGGTTTGAGGTATTTGGAAATTGTCGCAGAGCCAGAATTGTACGTTGGAGGAGACCAGGGGCTACAATATATATTCAGATTAGATTTTTCAACAAACTTTATAAATATATTAATTACCTTACGGTTTGAGGTATTTGGAAATTGTCGCAGAGCCAGAATTGTACGTTGGAGGAGAACAGGAGCTGCAATATATATGTAGATTAGATATTTCAAAAAACTTCTTAATTATCCTAGTTATCTTACAGTTTGATATCTTTTCAAGTTGTCGCAGTGCCAGAATTGTACGTTGGAGGAGAAGAAGGGCTGAAATATATATGCAGATTAGAGTTTTCAACATACTTTTTAAATATATTACTTCCCTTACGGTTTGAGGTACTTTGAAATTGTCGCAGAGTCAGAATTGTACGTTGGAGGGGAAGAGGGTCTGAAATATATATTCAGATTAGAGTTTTCAACAAACTTCAAAATGTCTTTTGAAGTTGTCGCAGTGCTAGAATTACACGTTGAAGAAAAACAGGGTCTACAATATATATTCAGATTAAATTTTTCAACAAACTTTATAAATATATTAATTTCCTTACGGTTTGAGGTATTTTGAAACTGTCGCAGTCAGAATTGTACGTTGGAAGAAAACAGGGGCCACAATATATATTCAGATTGCATTTTTCAACAAACTTTATAAATATATTAATTACCTTAGGGTTTGAGGTATTTTGAATTTGTCGCAGTGCCTGAATTACATGTTGGAGGAGAAGAGGGTCTGAAATATACATTCAGATTAGAGCTTTCAACAAACTTCTTAAATATCCTAGTTATCTTACAGTTTGTTGTCTTTTGAATTTGTCGCAGTGCCAGAATTCTACGTTGGAGGAGAAGAGGGGCTGAAATATATATTCAGATTAGAGTTTTCAACAAATTTCAAAATGTCTTTTGAAGTTGTCGCAGTGCTAGAATTGCACGTTGAAGAAGAACAGGGTCTACAATATATATTCAGATTAGATTTTTCAAAAAACTTTATAAATATATTAATTACCTTACGGTTTGAGGTATTTTGAAATTGTCGCAAAGTCAGAATTGTACGTTGGAAGAAAACAGGGGCCACAATATATATTCAGATTAGATTTTTCAACAACTTTATAAATATATTAATTACCTTACGGTTTGAAGTATTTTGAAGTTGTCGCAGTGTCAGAATTGTACGTTGGAGGAGAACAGGGGCTACAATATATATTCAGATTAGATTTTTCAACAAACTTCTTAATTATCCTAGTTATCTTACAGTTTGATATCTTTTGAAGTTGTCACAGTGCCAGAATTGTACGTTGGAGGAGAAGAGGGGCTGAAATATATTTTCAGATTAGAGTTTTCAACAAACTTCTTAAATATCCTAGTTATCTTACAGCTTGATGTCTTTTGAAGCTGTCGCAGTGCAAGAATTGTACGTTGAAGAACAGGTTCTACAATATATATTCAGATTAGATTTTTCAACAAACTTTATAAATATATTAATTACCTTACGGTTTGTGGTATTTTGAAATTGTCGCAGAGTCAGAATTGTACGTTGGAGGAGAACAGGGGCTACAATATATATTCAGATTAGATTTTTCAACAAACTTCTTAATTATCCTAGTTATCTTACAGTTTGATATCTTTTGAAGTTGTCGCAGTGCCAGAATTGTACGTTGGAGGAGAAGAGGGGCTGAAATATATTTTCAGATTAGAGTTTTCAACAAACTTCTTAAATACCCTAGTTATTTTACAGCTTGATGTCTTTTGAAACTGTCGCAGTGCAAGAATTGTACGTTGAAAAACAGGTTCTACAATATATATTCAGATTAGATTTTTCAACATACTTTATAAATATATTAATTACCTTACGGTTTGAGGTATTTTGAAGTTGCCGCAGTGCCTGCATTGCACGTTGCAGGAGAAGAGGGGCTGAAATATATATTCAGAATAGAGTTTTCAACAAACTTTTTAAATATATTACTTACCTTACGGTTTGAGGTATTTTGAAATTGTCGCAGAGTCAGAATTGTACGTTGGAGGAGAACAGGGGCTACAATATATATTCAGATTAGATTTTTCAACAAACTTTATAAATATATTATTTACCTTACGCTTTGAGGTATTTTGAAGTTGGCGCAGTGCCCGAATTGCATGTTAGAGGTGAAGAGGGGCTGAAATATATATTCAGATTAGAGCTTTCAACAAACTTCTTAAATATCCCATTTATCTTATGGTTTGATGTCTTTTGAAGTTGTCGCAGTGTCAGAATTGTACGTTGGAGGAGAAGAGGGTCTGAAATATATATTCAGCTTAGATTTTTCAACAAACTTTATGAATATATCAATTACCTTACGGTTTGAAGTATTTTGAAGTTGTCGCAGAGCCAGAATTGTACGTTGGAGGAGAACAGGGGCTGAAATATATATTGAGATTAGATTTTTCAACAAACTTTTTAAATATATTAATTACCTTCCGGTTTGAAGTATTTTGAAGTTGTCGCAGAGCCAGAATTGTACGTTGGAGGAGAACAGGGCCTACAATATATATTCAGATCAGATTTTTCAAAAAACTTCTTAAATATCCTAGTTATCTTACAGCTTGATGTCTTTTGAAGCTGTCGCAGTGCAAGAATTGTACGTTGAAGAACAGGTTCTACAATATAAATTCATATTAGATTTTTCAACAAACTTTATAAATATATTAATTACCTTACGGTTTGAAGTATTTTGAAGTTGTCGCAGAGCCAGTATGGTACGTTGTAGAAGAACAGGTGCTAAAATATAAATTCAAATTAGATTTTCCAAAAACTTTTAAAATATATTAATTACCTTACGGTTTGAGGTATTTTGAAATTGTTGCAGAGTCAGAATTGCATGTTGGAGGAGAAGTGGGTCTGAAATATATATTCAGATTAGATTTTTCCCCAAAATTTTTAAATATTTACTTACCTTACGGTTTGAGGTATTTTGAAGTTGTCGCAGAGCCAGAATCGTACGTTGGAGGAAAACAGGGGCTGAAATATATATTGAGATTAGATTTTTCAACAAACTTTTTAAATATATTAATTACCTTACGGTTTTAGGTATTTTGAAATTGTTGCAGTGTCAGAATTGCATGTTGGTGGAGAAGAGGGGCTGATATATATAATCAGATTAGAGTTTTCAAGAAACTTCAAAATGTCTTTTGAATTTGACGCAGTGCTAGAATTGCACGTTGAAGAAGAACAGGGGCTACAATATATATTCAGATTGGATTTTTCAACAAACTTTATAAATATATTAATTACCTTACGGTTTGAGGTATTTTGAAGTTGTCGCAGTGCCTGGATTGCATGTCGGAGGAGAAGAGGGGCTGAAATATATATTCAGATTAGAGTTTTCAACAAACTTCTTAAATATCCTAGTTATCTTACAGTTTGATGTCTTTTGAAGTTGTCGCAGTGCCAGAATTCTACGATGGAGGAGAAGAGGGCTGAAATATATATTCAGATTGGAGTTTTCAACAAACTTTTTAAATATATTACTTCCCTTACGGTTTGAGGTATTTTGAAATTGTCGCAGAGTCAGAATTGTACGTTGGAGGGGAAGAGGGTCTGAAATATATATTCAGATTAGAGTTTTCAACAAACTTCAAAATGTCTTTTGAAGTTGTCGCAGTGCTAGAATTGCACGTTGAAGAAAAACAAGGTCTACAATATATATTCAGATTAAATTTTTCAACAAACTTTATAAATATATCAATTTCCTTAAGGTTTGAGGTATTTTGAAATTGTCGCAGAGTCAGAATTGTACGTTGGAGGAGAACAGGGGCTACAATATATATTCAGATTAGATTTTTCAACAAACTTTATAAATATATTAATTACCTTACGCTTTGAGGTATTTTGAAGTTGGCGCAGTGCCCGAATTGCATGTTAGAGGTGAAGAGGGGCTGAAATATATATTCAGATTAGAGCTTTCAACAAACTTCTTAAATATCCCATTTATCTTAGAGTTTGATGTCTTTTGAAATTGTCGCAGTGTCAGAATTGTACGTTGGAGGAGAAGAGGAGCTACAATATATATTCAGATTAGATTTTTCAACAAACTTCTTAATAATCCTAGTTATCTTACAGTTTGATATCTTTTGAAGTTATCGCAGTGCCAGAATTGTACGTTGGAGGAGAAGAGCGGCTGAAATATATATTCAAATTAGATTTTTCAACCAACTTTTTAAATATATTAGTTACCTTCCGGTTTGAAGTATTTTGAAATTGTCGCAGAGTCAGAATTGTTCGTTGGAGGAGAAGAGGGGCTGAAATATATATTCAAATTAGATTTTTCAACCAACTTTTTAAATATATTACTTACCTTACGGTTTGAGGTATTTTGAAATTGTCGCAGGGCCAGGATTGTACGTTGGAAGAAAATAGGGGCTACAATATTTTTTCAGATTAGATTTTTCAACAAACTTTTTAAATATATTAGTTACCTTACGGTTTGAGGTATTTTGAAATTGTCGCAGGGCACGGATTGTACGTTGGAAGAAAATAGGGGCTACAATATATATTCAGATTGGATTTTTCAACAAACTTTATAAATATATTAATTACCTTACGGTTTGAGGTATTTTGAAGTTGTCGCAGTGCCAGAATTGTTCGTTGAAGGAGAAGAGGGGCTGAAATATATATTCAAATTAGATTTTTCAACCAACTTTTTAAATATATTACTTACCTTACGGTTTGAGGTATTTTGAAATTGTCGCAGGGTCAGGATTGTACGTTGGAAGAAAATAGGGGCTACAATATATATTCAGATTGGATTTTTCAACAAACTTTATAAATATATTAATTACCTTACGCTTTGAGGTATTTTGAAGTTGTGGCAGTGCCTGAATTGCATGTTAGAGGAGAAGAGGGGCTTAAATATATATTCAGATTAGAGTTTTCAACAAACTTCTTAAATATCCTAGTTATCTTACAGTTTGATGTCTTTTGAAGTTGTCGCAGTGTCGGAATTGTACGTTGGAGGAGAAGAGGGGCTGAAATATATATTCAGCTTAGATTTCTCAACAAACTTTATGAATATATCAATTACCTTACGGTTTGAGGTATTTTGAAGTTGCCGCAGTGCCTGAATTGCATGTTGGAGGAGAAGAGGGGCTGAAATATATATTGAGATTAGATTTTTCAACAAACTTTTTAAATATATTACTTACCTTAAGGTTTGAGGCATTTTGAAGTTTTCGCAGAGCCAGAATTGTACGTTGGAGGAGAACAGGGGCAGCAATATATATTCAGATTAGATTTTTCAACAAACTTCTTAAATAACCTAGTTATCTTACAGCTTGATGTCTTTTGAAGATGTGGCAGTGCAAGAATTGTACGTTGAAGAATAGGTTCTACAATATAAATTCAGATTAGATTTTTCAACAAACTTTATAAATATATTAATTACCTTACGGTTTGAGGTATTTTGAAGGTGTCGCAGAGCCAGAATTGTACGTTGGAGAAGAACAGGTGCTAAAATATAAATTCAAATTAGATTTTTCAAAAGCTTTTTAAATATATTAATTACCTTACGGTTTGAGTTATTTTGAGATTGTCGCAGTGCCAGAATTGTACGTTGGAGGAGACCAGGGGCTACAATATATATTCAGATTAGATTTTTCAACAAACTTTATAATTATATTAATTACCTTACGGTTTGATGTATTTGGAAATTGTCGCAGAGCCAGAATTGTACGTTGGAGGAGACCAGGGGCTACAATATATATTCAGATTAGATTTTTCAACAAACTTTATAAATATATTAATTACCTTACGGTTTGAGGTATTTGGAAATTGTCGCAGAGCCAGAATTGTACGTTGGAGGAGAACAGGAGCTGCAATATATATGTAGATTAGATATTTCAAAAAACTTCTTAATTATCCTAGTTATCTTACAGTTTGATATCTTTTCAAGTTGTCGCAGTGCCAGAATTGTACGTTGGAGGAGAAGAAGGGCTGAAATATATATGCAGATTAGAGTTTTCAACATACTTTTTAAATATATTACTTCCTTTACGGTTTGAGGTACTTTGAAATTGTCGCAGAGTCAGAATTGTACGTTGGAGGGGAAGAGGGTCTGAAATATATATTCAGATTAGAGTTTTCAACAAACTTCAAAATGTCTTTTGAAGTTGTCGCAGTGCTAGAATTACACGTTGAAGAAAAACAGGGTCTACAATATATATTCAGATTAAATTTTTCAACAAACTTTATGAATATATTAATTTCCTTACGGTTTGAGGTATTTTGAAACTGTCGCAGTCAGAATTGTACGTTGGAAGAAAACAGGGGCCACAATATATATTCAGATTGCATTTTTCAACAAACTTTATAAATATATTAATTACCTTACGGTTTGAGGTATTTTGAAGTTGTCGCAGTGCCTGAATTGCATGTTGGAGGAGAAGAGGGGCTGAAATATATATTCAAATTAGATTTTTCAACCAACATTTTAAATATATTAGTTACCTTCCGGTTTGAGGTATTTTGAAATTGTCGCAGTCAGAATTGTACGTTGGAGGAGATCAGGGGCTACAATATATATTCAGATTAGATTTTTTAACAAAATTCTTAATTATCCTAGTTATCTTACAGTTTGATATCTTTTGAAGTTGACGCAGTGCCAGAATTGTACGTTGGAGGAGAAGAGGAGCTACAATATATATTCAGATTAGATTTTTCAACAAACTTCTTAATAATCCTAGTTATCTTACAGTTTGATATCTTTTGAAGTTATCGCAGTGCCAGAATTGTACGTTGGAGGAGAAGAGCGGCTGAAATATATATTCAAATTAGATTTTTCAACCAACTTTTTAAATATATTAGTTACCTTCCGGTTTGAGGTATTTTGAAATTGTCGCAGAGTCAGAATTGTACGTTGGAGGAGATCAGGGGCTACAATATATATTCAGATTGGATTTTTCAACAAACTTTATAAATAAATTAATTACCTTACGGTTTGAGGTATTTTGAAGTTGTCGCAGTGCCAGAATTGTTCGTTGGAGGAGAAGAGGGGCTGAAATATATATTCAAATTAGATTTTTCAACCAACTTTTTAAATATATTACTTACCTTACGGTTTGAGGTATTTTGAAATTGTCGCCGGGCCAGGATTGTACGTTTGAAGAAAATAGGGGCTACAATATTTTTTCAGATAAGATTTTTCAACAAACTTTTTAAATATATTAGTTACCTTACGGTTTGAGGTATTTTGAAATTGTCGCAGGGCACGGATTGTACGTTGGAAGAAAATAGGGGCTACAATATATATTCAGATTGGATTTTTCAACAAACTTTATAAATATATTAATTACCTTACGGTTTGAGGTATTTTGAAGTTGTCGCAGTGCCAGAATTGTTCGTTGGAGGAGAAGAGGGGCTGAAATATATATTCAAATTAGATTTTTCAACCAACTTTTTAAATATATTACTTACCTTACGGTTTGAGGTATTTTGAAATTGTCGCAGGGCCAGGATTGTACGTTGGAAGACAATAGGGGCTACAATATATATTCAGATTGGATTTTTCAACAAACTTTATAAATATATTAATTACCTTACGCTTTGAGGTATTTTGAAGTTGTGGCAGTGCCTGAATTGCATGTTAGAGGAGAAGAGGGGCTTAAATATATATTCAGATTAGAGTTTTCAACAAACTTCTTAAATATCCTAGTTATCTTACAGTTTGATGTCTTTTGAAGTTGTCGCAGTGTCGGAATTGTACGTTGGAGGAGAAGAGGGGCTGAAATATATATTCAGCTTAGATTTCTCAACAAACTTTATGAATATATCAATTACCTTACGGTTTGAGGTATTTTGAAGTTGTCGCAGTGCCTGAATTGCATGTTGGAGGAGAAGAGGGGCTGAAATACATATTGAGATTAGATTTTTCAACAAACTTTTTAAATATATTAATTACCTTACGGTTTGAACTATTTTGAAGTTGTCGCAGAGCCAGAATTGTACGTTGGAGGAGAACAGGAGCTGAAATATATATTGAGATTGGATTTTTCAACAAACTTTTTAAATATATTACTTACCTTAAGGTTTGAGGCATTTTGAAGTTTTCGCAGAGCCAGAATTGTACGTTGGAGGAGAACAGGGGCAGCAATATATATTCAGATTAGATTTTTCAACAAACTTCTTAAATAACCTAGTTATCTTACAGCTTGATGTCTTTTGAAGATGTGGCAGTGCAAGAATTGTACGTTGAAGAATAGGTTCTACAATATAAATTCAGATTAGATTTTTCAACAAACTTTATAAATATATTAATTACCTTACGGTTTGAGGTATTTTGAAGTTGTCGCAGAGCCAGAATTGTACGTTGGAGAAGAACAGGTGCTAAAATATAAATTCAAATTAGGTTTTTCAAAAGCTTTTTAAATATATTAATTACCTTACGGTTTGAGTTATTTTGAGATTGTCGCAGTGCCAGAATTGTACGTTGGAGGAGACCAGGGGCTACAATATATATTCAGATTAGATTTTTCAACAAACTTTATAAATATATTAATTACCTTACGGTTTGAGGTATTTGGAAATTGTCGCAGAGCCAGAATTGTACGTTGGAGGAGACCAGGGGCTACAATATATATTCAGATTAGATTTTTCAACAAACTTTATAAATATATTAATTACCTTACGGTTTGAGGTATTTGGAAATTGTCGCAGAGCCAGAATTGTACGTTGGAGGAGAACAGGAGCTGCAATATATATGTAGATTAGATATTTCAAAAAACTTCTTAATTATCCTAGTTATCTTACAGTTTGATATCTTTTCAAGTTGTCGCAGTGCCAGAATTGTACGTTGGAGGAGAAGAAGGGCTGAAATATATATGCAGATTAGAGTTTTCAACATACTTTTTAAATATATTACTTCCCTTACGGTTTGAGGTACTTTGAAATTGTCGCAGAGTCAGAATTGTACGTTGGAGGGGAAGAGGGTCTGATATATATATTCAGATTAGAGTTTTCAACAAACTTCAAAATGTCTTTTGAAGTTGTCGCAGTGCTAGAATTACACGTTGAAGAAAAACAGGGTCTACAATATATATTCAGATTAAATTTTTCAACAAACTTTATAAATATATTAATTTCCTTACGGTTTGAGGTATTTTGAAACTGTCGCAGTCAGAATTGTACGTTGGAAGAAAACAGGGGCCACAATATATATTCAGATTGCATTTTTCAATAAACTTTATAAATATATTAATTACCTTAGGGTTTGAGGTATTTTGAATTTGTCGCAGTGCCTGAATTACATGTTGGAGGAGAAGAGGGTCTGAAATATACATTCAGATTAGAGCTTTCAACAAACTTCTTAAATATCCTAGTTATCTTACAGTTTGTTGTCTTTTGAATTTGTCGCAGTGCCAGAATTCTACGTTGGAGGAGAAGAGGGGCTGAAATATATATTCAGATTAGAGTTTTCAACAAATTTCAAAATGTCTTTTGAAGTTGTCGCAGTGCTAGAATTGCACGTTGAAGAAGAACAGGGTCTACAATATATATTCAGATTAGATTTTTCAAAAAACTTTATAAATATATTAATTACCTTACGGTTTGAGGTATTTTGAAATTGTCGCAAAGTCAGAATTGTACGTTGGAAGAAAACAGGGGCCACAATATATATTCAGATTAGATTTTTCAACAACTTTATAAATATATTAATTACCTTACGGTTTGAAGTATTTTGAAGTTGTCGCAGTGTCAGAATTGTACGTTGGAGGAGAACAGGGGCTACAATATATATTCAGATTAGATTTTTCAACAAACTTCTTAATTATCCTAGTTATCTTACAGTTTGATATCTTTTGAAGTTGTCACAGTGCCAGAATTGTACGTTGGAGGAGAAGAGGGGCTGAAATATATTTTCAGATTAGAGTTTTCAACAAACTTCTTAAATATCCTAGTTATCTTACAGCTTGATGTCTTTTGAAGCTGTCGCAGTGCAAGAATTGTACGTTGAAGAACAGGTTCTACAATATATATTCAGATTAGATTTTTCAACAAACTTTATAAATATATTAATTACCTTACGGTTTGTGGTATTTTGAAATTGTCGCAGAGTCAGAATTGTACGTTGGAGGAGAACAGGGGCTACAATATATATTCAGATTAGATTTTTCAACAAACTTCTTAATTATCCTAGTTATCTTACAGTTTGATATCTTTTGAAGTTGTCGCAGTGCCAGAATTGTACGTTGGAGGAGAAGAGGGGCTGAAATATATTTTCAGATTAGAGTTTTCAACAAACTTCTTAAATACCCTAGTTATTTTACAGCTTGATGTCTTTTGAAACTGTCGCAGTGCAAGAATTGTACGTTGAAAAACAGGTTCTACAATATATATTCAGATTAGATTTTTCAACATACTTTATAAATATATTAATTACCTTACGGTTTGAGGTATTTTGAAGTTGCCGCAGTGCCTGCATTGCACGTTGCAGGAGAAGAGGGGCTGAAATATATATTCAGAATAGAGTTTTCAACAAACTTTTTAAATATATTACTTACCTTACGGTTTGAGGTATTTTGAAATTGTCGCAGAGTCAGAATTGTACGTTGGAGGAGAACAGGGGCTACAATATATATTCAGATTAGATTTTTCAACAAACTTTATAAATATATTAATTACCTTACGCTTTGAGGTATTTTGAAGTTGGCGCAGTGCCCGAATTGCATGTTAGAGGTGAAGAGGGGCTGAAATATATATTCAGATTAGAGCTTTCAACAAACTTCTTAAATATCCCATTTATCTTATGGTTTGATGTCTTTTGAAGTTGTCGCAGTGTCAGAATTGTACGTTGGAGGAGAAGAGGGTCTGAAATATATATTCAGCTTAGATTTTTCAACAAACTTTATGAATATATCAATTACCTTACGGTTTGAAGTATTTTGAAGTTGTCGCAGAGCCAGAATTGTACGTTGGAGGAGAACAGGGGCTGAAATATATATTGAGATTAGATTTTTCAACAAACTTTTTAAATATATTAATTACCTTCCGGTTTGAAGTATTTTGAAGTTGTCGCAGAGCCAGAATTGTACGTTGGATGAGAACAGGGTCTACAATATATATTCAGATCAGATTTTTCAAAAAACTTCTTAAATATCCTAGTTATCTTACAGCTTGATGTCTTTTGAAGCTGTCGCAGTGCAAGAATTGTACGTTGAAGAACAGGTTCTACAATATAAATTCATATTAGATTTTTCAACAAACTTTATAAATATATTAATTACCTTACGGTTTGAAGTATTTTGAAGTTGTCGCAGAGCCAGTATGGTACGTTGTAGAAGAACAGGTGCTAAAATATAAATTCAAATTAGATTTTCCAAAAACTTTTAAAATATATTAATTACCTTACGGTTTGAGGTATTTTGAAATTGTTGCAGAGTCAGAATTGCATGTTGGAGGAGAAGTGGGTCTGAAATATATATTCAGATTAGATTTTTCCCCAAAATTTTTAAATATTTACTTACCTTACGGTTTGAGGTATTTTGAAATTGTTGCAGTGTCAGAATTGCATGTTGGTGGAGAAGAGGGGCTGATATATATAATCAGATTAGAGTTTTCAAGAAACTTCAAAATGTCTTTTGAATTTGACGCAGTGCTAGAATTGCACGTTGAAGAAGAACAGGGGCTACAATATATATTCAGATTGGATTTTTCAACAAACTTTATAAATATATTAATTACCTTACGGTTTGAGGTATTTTGAAGTTGTCGCAGTGCCTGGATTGCATGTCGGAGGAGAAGAGGGGCTGAAATATATATTCAGATTAGAGTTTTCAACAAACTTCTTAAATATCCTAGTTATCTTACAGTTTGATGTCTTTTGAAGTTGTCGCAGTGCCAGAATTCTACGATGGAGGAGAAGAGGGCTGAAATATATATTCAGATTGGAGTTTTCAACAAACTTTTTAAATATATTACTTCCCTTACGGTTTGAGGTATTTTGAAATTGTCGCAGAGTCAGAATTGTACGTTGGAGGGGAAGAGGGTCTGAAATATATATTCAGATTAGAGTTTTCAACAAACTTCAAAATGTCTTTTGAAGTTGTCGCAGTGCTAGAATTGCACGTTGAAGAAAAACAAGGTCTACAATATATATTCAGATTAAATTTTTCAACAAACTTTATAAATATATTAATTTCCTTAAGGTTTGAGGTATTTTGAAATTGTCGCAGAGTCAGAATTGTACGTTGGAGGAGAACAGGGGCTACAATATATATTCAGATTAGATTTTTCAACAAACTTTATAAATATATTAATTACCTTACGCTTTGAGGTATTTTGAAGTTGGCGCAGTGCCCGAATTGCATGTTAGAGGTGAAGAGGGGCTGAAATATATATTCAGATTAGAGCTTTCAACAAACTTCTTAAATATCCCATTTATCTTAGAGTTTGATGTCTTTTGAAATTGTCGCAGTGTCAGAATTGTACGTTGGAGGAGAACAGGGGCTGAAATCTATATTGAGATTAGATTTTTCAACAAACTTTTTAAATATATTAATTACCTTCCGGTTTGAAGTATTTTGAAGTTGTCGCAGAGCCAGAATTGTACGTTGGAGGAGAAGAGGAGCTACAATATATATTCAGATTAGATTTTTCAACAAACTTCTTAATAATCCTAGTTATCTTACAGTTTAATATCTTTTGAAGTTATCGCAGTGCCAGAATTGTACGTTGGAGGAGAAGAGCGGCTGAAATATATATTCAAATTAGATTTTTCAACCAACTTTTTAAATATATTAGTTACTTTCCGGTTTGAAGTATTTTGAAATTGTCGCAGAGTCAGAATTGTTCGTTGGAGGAGAAGAGGGGCTGAAATATATATTCAAATTAGATTTTTCAACCAACTTTTTAAATATATTACTTACCTTACGGTTTGAGGTATTTTGAAATTGTCGCAGGGCCAGGATTGTACGTTGGAAGAAAATAGGGGCTACAATATTTTTTCAGATTAGATTTTTCAACAAACTTTTTAAATATATTAGTTACCTTACGGTTTGAGGTATTTTGAAATTGTCGCAGGGCACGGATTGTACGTTGGAAGAAAATAGGGGCTACAATATATATTCAGATTGGATTTTTCAACAAACTTTATAAATATATTAATTACCTTACGCTTTGAGGTATTTTGAAGTTGTGGCAGTGCCTGAATTGCATGTTAGAGGAGAAGAGGGGCTTAAATATATATTCAGATTAGAGTTTTCAACAAACTTCTTAAATATCCTAGTTATCTTACAGTTTGATGTCTTTTGAAGTTGTCGCAGTGTCGGAATTGTACGTTGGAGGAGAAGAGGGGCTGAAATATATATTCAGCTTAGATTTCTCAACAAACTTTATGAATTTATCAATTACCTTACGGTTTGAGGTATTTTGAAGTTGCCGCAGTGCCTGAATTGCATGTTGGAGGAGAAGAGGGGCTGAAATATATATTGAGATTAGATTTTTCAACAAACTTTTTAAATATATTAATTACCTTACGGTTTGAACTATTTTGAAGTTGTCGCAGAGCCAGAATTGTACGTTGGAGGAGAACAGGAGCTGAAATATATATTGAGATTAGATTTTTCAACAAACTTTTTAAATATATTACTTACCTTAAGGTTTGAGGCATTTTGAAGTTTTCGCAGAGCCAGAATTGTACGTTGGAGGAGAACAGGGGCAGCAATATATATTCAGATTAGATTTTTCAACAAACTTCTTAAATAACCTAGTTATCTTACAGCTTGATGTCTTTTGAAGATGTGGCAGTGCAAGAATTGTACGTTGAAGAATAGGTTCTACAATATAAATTCAGATTAGATTTTTCAACAAACTTTATAAATATATTAATTACCTTACGGTTTGAGGTATTTTGAAGGTGTCGCAGAGCCAGAATTGTACGTTGGAGAAGAACAGGTGCTAAAATATAAATTCAAATTAGATTTTTCAAAAGCTTTTTAAATATATTAATTACCTTACGGTTTGAGTTATTTTGAGATTGTCGCAGTGCCAGAATTGTACGTTGGAGGAGACCAGGGGCTACAATATATATTCAGATTAGATTTTTCAACAAACTCTATAATTATATTAATTACCTTACGGTTTGATGTATTTGGAAATTGTCGCAGAGCCAGAATTGTACGTTGGAGGAGACCAGGGGCTACAATATATATTCAGATTAGATTTTTCAACAAACTTTATAAATATATTAATTACCTTAAGGTTTGAGGTATTTGGAAATTGTCGCAGAGCCAGAATTGTACGTTGGAGGAGAACAGGAGCTGCAATATATATGTAGATTAGATATTTCAAAAAACTTCTTAATTATCCTAGTTATCTTACAGTTTGATATCTTTTCAAGTTGTCGCAGTGCCAGAATTGTACGTTGGAGGAGAAGAAGGGCTGAAATATATATGCAGATTAGAGTTTTCAACATACTTTTTAAATATATTACTTCCTTTACGGTTTGAGGTACTTTGAAATTGTCGCAGAGTCAGAATTGTACGTTGGAGGGGAAGAGGGTCTGAAATATATATTCAGATTAGAGTTTTCAACAAACTTCAAAATGTCTTTTGAAGTTGTCGCAGTGCTAGAATTACACGTTGAAGAAAAACAGGGTCTACAATATATATTCAGATTAAATTTTTCAACAAACTTTATGAATATATTAATTTCCTTACGGTTTGAGGTATTTTGAAACTGTCGCAGTCAGAATTGTACGTTGGAAGAAAACAGGGGCCACAATATATATTCAGATTGCATTTTTCAACAAACTTTATAAATATATTAATTACCTTAGGGTTTGAGGTATTTTGTATTTGTCGCAGTGCCTGAATTGCATGTTGGAGGAGAAGAGGGTCTGAAATATACATTCAGATTGGAGCTTTCAACAAACTTCTTAAATATCCTAGTTATCTTACAGTTTGTTGTCTTTTGAATTTGTCGCAGTGCCAGAATTCTACGTTGGAGGAGAAGAGGGGCTGAAATATATATTCAGATTAGAGTTTTCAACAAATTTCAAAATGTCTTTTGAAGTTGTCGCAGTGCTAGAATTGCACGTTGAAGAAGAACAGGGTCTACAATATATATTCAGATTAGATTTTTCAAAAAACTTTATAAATATATTAATTACCTTACGGTTTGAGGTATTTTGAAATTGTCGCAAAGTCAGAATTGTACGTTGGAAGAAAACAGGGGCCACAATATATATTCAGATTAGATTTTTCAACAACTTTATAAATATATTAATTACCTTACGGTTTGAAGTATTTTGAAGTTGTCGCAGTGTCAGAATTGTACGTTGGAGGAGAACAGGGGCTACAATATATATTCAGATTAGATTTTTCAACAAACTTCTTAATTATCCCAGTTATCTTACAGTTTGATATCTTTTGAAGTTGTCGCAGTGCCAGAATTGTACGTTGGAGGAGAAGAGGGGCTGAAATATATTTTCAGATTAGAGTTTTCAACAAACTTCTTAAATATCCTAGTTATCTTACAGCTTGATGTCTTTTGAAGCTGTCGCAGTGCAAGAATTGTACGTTGAAGAACAGGTTCTACAATAAATATTCAGATTAGATTTTTCAACAAACTTTATAAATATATTAATTACCTTACGGTTTGTGGTATTTTGAAATTGTCGCAGAGTCAGAATTGTACGTTGGAGGAGAACAGGGGCTGCAATATATATTCAGATTAGATTTTTCAACAAACTTCTTAATTATCCTAGTTATCTTACAGTTTGATATCTTTTGAAGTTGTCGCAGTGCCAGAATTGTACGTTGGAGGAGAAGAGGGGCTGAAATATATTTTCAGATTAGAGTTTTCAACAAACTTCTTAAATATCCTAGTTATCTTACAGCTTGATGTCTTTTGAAGCTGTCGCAGTGCAAGAATTGTACGTTGAAGAACAGGTTCTACAATATATATTCAGATTAGATTTTTCAACAAACTTAATAAATATATTAATTACCTTACGGTTTGTGGTATTTTGAAATTGTCGCAGAGTCAGAATTGTACGTTGGAGGAGAACAGGGGCTGCAATATATATTCAGATTAGATTTTTCAACAAACTTCTTAATTATCCTAGTTATCTTACAGTTTGATATCTTTTGAAGTTGTCGCAGTGCCTGAATTGTACGTTGGAGGAGAAGAGGGGCTGAAATATATTTTCAGATTAGAGTTTTCAACAAACTTCTTAAATATCCTAGTTATTTTACAGCTTGATGTCTTTTGAAGCTGTCGCAGTGCAAGAATTGTACGTTGAAAAACAGGTTCTACAATATATATTCAGATAAGATTTTTCAACAAACTTTATAAATATATTAATTACCTTACGGTTTGAGGTATTTTGAAGTTGCCGCAGTGCCTGCATTGCACGTTGCAGGAGAAGAGGGTCTGAAATATATATTCAGAATAGAGTTTTCAACAAACTTTTTAAATATATTACTTACCTTACGGTTTGAGGTATTTTGAAATTGTCGCAGAGTCAGAATTGTACGTTGGAGGAGAACAGGGGCTACAATATATATTCAGATTAGATTTTTCAACAAACTTTATAAATATATTAATCACTTTAGGGTTTGAGGTATTTTGAATTTGTCGCAGTGCCAGAATTGTACGTTGGAAGAGAAGAGGGGCTGAAATATATTTTCAGATTAGAGTTTTCAACAAACTTCTTAAATATCCTAGTTATCTAACATCTTGATGTCTTTTGAAGCTGTCGCAGTGCCAGAATTGTACGTTGGAGGAGAAGAGGGTCTGAAATATAATTTCAGATTAGAGTTTTCAACAAACTTCTTAATTATCCTAGTTATCTTACAGTTTGATATCTTTTGAAGTTGTCGCAGTGCCAGAATTGTACGTTGGAGGAGAAGAGGGGCTGAAATATATTTTCAGATTAGAGTTTTCAACAAACTTTTTAAATATCCTAGTTATCTTACAGCTTGATGTCTTTTGAAGCTGTCGCAGTGCCAGAATTGTACGTTGGAGGAGAAGAGGGGCTGAAATATATTTTCAGATTAGAGTTTTCAACAAACTTCTTAAATATCCTAGTTATCTTACATCTTGATGTCTTTTGAAGCTGTCGCAGTGCCAGAATTGTACGTTGGAGGAGAAGAGGGGCTGAAATATAATTTCAGATTAGAGTTTTCAACAAACTTCTTAATTATCCTAGTTATCTTACAGTTTGATATCTTTTGAAGTTGTTGCAGTGCCAGAATTGTACGTTGGAGGAGAAGAGGGGCTGAAATATATTTTCAGATTAGAGTTTTCAACAAACTTCTTAAACATCCTAGTTATTTTACAGCTTGATGTCTTTTGAAGCTGTCGCAGTGCAAGAATTGTACGTTGAAAAACAGGTTCTACAATAAATTTTCAGATTAGAGTTCTCAACAAACTTTTTAAATTCATTACTTACCATACGGTTTGAGGTATTTTGAAATTGTCGCAGAGTCAGAATTGTACATTGGAGGAGAACAGGGGCTACAATATATATTCAGATTAGAGATTTCAACAAACTTCTTAAATATCCTAGTTATCTTACAGCTTGATATCTTTTGAAGCTGTCGCAGTGCAAGAATTGTACGTTTAAGATCAGGTTCCACAATATATATTCAGATTAGAGTTTACAACAAACTTTTTAAATTTATTACTTACCTTACGGTTTGAGGTATTTTGAAGTTGTCGCAGTGTCAGAATTGTACGTTGGAGGGCTACAATATATATTCAGATCAGATTTTTCAACAAACTTCTTAATTATCGTAGTTATCTTACAGTTTGATATCTTTTGAAGTTCTCACAGTGCCAGAATTCTACGTTGAAGGAGAAGAGGGGCTGAAATAAATATTCAGATTGGAGTTTTCAACAAACTTCAAAATGTCTTTTGAAGTTGTCGCAGTGCTAGAATTGTACGTTGAAGAAGAACAGGGTCTACAATATATATTCAGATTAGATTTTTCAACAAACTTTATAAATATATTAATTACCTTACGGTTTGAAGTATTTCGAAGTTGTCGCAGTGTCAGAATTGTACGTTGGAGGAGAACAGGGGCTACAATATATATTCAGATTAGATTTTTCAACAAACTTCTTAATTATCCTAGTTATCTTACAATTTGATGTCTTTTGAAGTTGTCGCAGTGCCAGAATTCTACGTTGGAGGACAAGAGGGGCTGAAATATATATTCAGATTAGACTTTTCAACAAACTTTTAAATATATTACTTACCTTACGTTGTGAGGTATTTTGAAATTGTCGCTGGGTCAGAATTGTACGTTGGAGGAGAAGAGGGTCTGAAATATGTATTCAGATTAGAGTTTTCAACAAACTTTATAAATATCCTAGTTATTTTACAGTTTGATGTCTTTTGAAGTTCTCGCAGTGCTAGAATTGTACGTTGGAGGAGAACAGGGGCTACAATATATATTCAGATCAGATTTTTCAACAAACTTCTTAATTATCCTAGTTAACTTAGGTTTGATGTCTTTTGAGGTTGTCGCAGTGCCAGAATTGTACGTTGGAGGAGAACAGGGGCTGAAATATATATTCAGATTAGAGTTTTCAACAAACATCTTAAATATCCTATTTATCTTACAGATTGATGTCTTTTGAAGTTGTCGCAGTGCCTGAATTGCATGTTGAAGGAGAAGAGGGGCTGAAATATATATTCAGATTAGAGTTTTCAACAAACTTCTTAAATATCCTAGTTATCTTACAGCTTGATGTCTTTTGAAGCTGTCGCAGTGCAAGAATTGCACGTTGAAGAAGAACAGGGTCTTCAATATATATTCAGATTAGATTTTTCAACAAACTTTATAAATATATTAATTACTTTAGGGTTTAATGTATTTTGAAGTTGTCGCAGTGCCAGAATTGTACGTTGGAGGAGAAGAGGGGCTGAAATATATTTTCAGATTAGAGTTTTCAACAAACTTTTTAAATATATTACTTACCTTACGGTTTGAGGTATTTTGAAATTATCGCAGAGTCAGAATTGTACGTTGGAGGAGAAGAGGGGCTGAAATAAATTTTCAGATTAGAGTTTTCAACAAACTTCTTAATTATCCTAGTTACCTTACAGTTTGATGTCTTTTGAAGTTGTCGCAGTGCCAGAATTCTACGTTGGAGGAGAAGAGGGGCTGAAATATATATTCAGATTAGAGTTTTCAACAAACTTTTTAAATATTTTACTTACCTTACGGTTTGAGGTATTTTGAAATTGTCGTAGAATCAGAATTGTACGTTGGAGGAGAAGAGGGTCTGAAATATATCTTCAGATTAGAGTTTTCAACAAACTTCAAAATGTCTTTTGAAGTTGTCGCAGTGCTAGAATTGCACGTTGAAGAAGAACAGGGTCTTCAATATATATTCAGATTAGATTTTTCAACAAACTTTATAAATATATTAATTACTTAAGGGTTTGAGGTATTTTGAAATTGTCGCAGAGTCAGAATTGTACGTTGGAAGAAAACAGGGGCCACAATATATATTCACATTAGATTTTTCAACAAACTTTATAAATATATTAATTACTTAAGGGTTTGAGGTATTTTGAAGTTGTCGCAGTGCCAGAATTGTACGTTGGAGGAGAAGAGGGGCTGAAATATATTTTCAGATTAGAGTTTTCAACAAACTTCTTAATTATCCTAGTTACCTTACAGTTTGATGTTTTTTGAAGTTGTCGCAGTGCCAGAATTCTACGTTGGAGGAGAAGAGGGGCTGAAATATATATTCAGATTGGAGTTTTCAACAAACTTTTTAAATATATTACTTACCTTACGGTTTGAGGTATTTTGAAATTATCGCAGAGTCAGAATTGTACGTTGGAAGAAAACAGGGGCCACAATATATATTCACATTAGATTTTTCAACAAACTTTATAAATATATTAATTACCTTACGGTTTGAGGTATTTTGAAGTTGCCGCAGTGCCTGAATTGCACGTTGCAGGAGAAGAGGGGCTGAAATATATATTCAGATTAGATTTTTCAACAAACTTCTTAATTAACCTAGTTATCTTACAGCTTGATGTCTTTTGAAGCTGTCGCAGTGCAAGAATTGTACGTTGAAGAACTGGTTCTACAATATATATTCAGATTAGATTTTTCAACAAACTTTATAAATATATTGATTACCTTACGGTTTGAGGTATTTTGAAATTGTCGCAGAGACAGAATTGAACGTTGGAGGAGAACAGGGGCTACGATATATTCAGATTAGATTTTTCAACAAACTTTATGAATATATTAATTACCTTACAGTTTGAGGTATTTTGAAGTTGTCGCAGAGCCAGAATTGTACGATGGGGGAGAGCAGGGGCTACAATATATATTCAGATTAAATTTTTCATCAAATTTTATAAATATTTTAATAACCTTACGGTTTCAGGTATTATGAAGTCGTCGCAGTGCCAGAATTGTACGTTGGAGGAGAAGAGGGGCTGAAATATATTTTCAGATTAGAGTTTTCAACAAACTTTTTAAATATTTTACTTACCTTACGGTTTGAGGTATTTTGAAATTGTCGCAGAATCAGAATTGTACGTTGGAGGAGAAGAGGGTCTGAAATATATATTCAGATTAGAGTTTTCAACAAACATCTTAAATATCCTAGTTATCTTACAGCTTGATGTCTCTTGAAGCTGTCGCAGTGCAAGAATTGTACGTCGAAGAACAGGTTCTACAATATATATTCAGATTAGAGTTTTCAACAAACTTTTTAAATATATTACTTACCTTACTGTTTGAGGTATTTTGAAATTATCGCAGAGACAGAATTGTACGTTGGAGGAGAACAGGGGCTACAATATATATTCAGATTAGATTTTTCAACAAACTTCTTAATTATCCTAGTTATTTTACAGTTTGATATCTTTTGAAGTTGTCACAGTGCCTGAATTGCATGTTGGAGGGGAGGAGGGGCTGAAATATATATTCAGATTAGATTTTTCAACAAACTTTTTAAATATATTAATTACCTTACGGTTTGAGGTATTTTGAAATTGTCGCAGAGTCAGAATTGTACGTTGGAAGAAAACAGGGGCCACAATATATATTCACATTCGATTTTTCAACAAACTTTATAAATATATTAATTACCTTACGGTTTGAAGTTTTTCGAAGTTGTCGCAGTGTCAGAATTGTACGTTGGAGGAGAACAGGGCTACAATATATATTCAGATTAGATTTTTCAACAAACTTCTTAATTATCCTAGTTATTTTACAGTTTGATATCTTTTGAAGTTGTCGCAGTGCCAGAATTGTACGTTGGAGGAGAAGAGGGGCTTAAATATATTTTCAGATTAGAGTTTTCAACAAACTTCTTAAATATCCTAGTTGTCTTACAGCTTGATGTCTTTTGAAGCTGTCGCGCTGCAAGAATTGTACGTTGAAGAACAGGTTCTACAATATATATTCAGATTAGATTTTTCAACAAACTTTATAAATATATTAATTACCTTACGGTTTGAGGTATTTTGAAATTGTCGCAGAGACAGAATTGAACGTTGGAGGAGAACAGGGGCTACGATATATATTCAGATTAGATTTCTCAACAAACTTTATGAATATATTAATTACCTTACAGTTTGAGGTATTTTGAAGTTGTCGCAGGGCCAGAATTGTACGTTGGAGGAAAACAGAGGCTACAATAAATATTCAGGTTAGATTTTTCAACAAACTTTTTAAATTTATTAATTACCTTACGGTTTGAGGTATTTTGAAATGGTCGCAGAGTTAGAATTGTACGATGGGGGAGAGCAGGGGCTACAATATATTTTCAGATTAAATTTTTCATCAAATTTTATAAATATTTTAATAACCTTACGGTTGCAGGTATTATGAAGTCGTCGCAGTGCCAGAATTGTACGTTGGAGGAGAAGAGGGGCTGAAATATATTTTCAGATTAGAGTTTTCAACAAACTTCTTAAATATCCTAGTTATCTTACAGCTTGATGTCTTTTGAAGCTGTCGCAGTGCAAGAATTGTACGTTGAAGAACAGGTTCTACAATATATATTCAGTTTAGACTTTTCAACAAACTTTTAAATATATTACTTACCTTACGGTGTGAGGTATTTTGAAATTGTCGCTGGGTCAGAATTGTACGTTGGAGGAGAAGAGGGTCTGAAATGTGTATTCAGATTAGAGTTCTCAACAAACTTTATAAATATCCTAGTTATTTTACAGTTTGATGTCATTTGAAGTTGTCGCAGTGCTAGAATTGTACGTTGAAGAACAGGGGCAACAATATATATTCAGATCAGGTTTTTCAACAAACTTCTTAATTATCCTAGTTATCTTAGGTTTGATGTCTTTTGAGGTTGTCGCAGTGCCAGAATTGTCCGTTGGAGTAGAACAGGGGCTGAAATATATATAGAGATTAGATTTTTCAACAAGCATTTTAAATATATTAATTACCTTACGGTTTGAGGTATTTTGAAGTTGACGCAGTGCTAGAATTGTACGTTAAAGAAGAACAGGGTCTACAATATAAATTCAGATTACATTTTTCAACAAACTTTATAAATATATTAATTACCTTAAAGTTTGAGGTATTTTGAAATTGTCGCAGAGTCAGAATTGTACGTTGGAAGAAACCAGGGGCTACAATATATATTCAGATTAGATTTTTCAACAAACTTTATAAATATATTAATTACCTTACGGTTTGAGGTATTTTGAAGTTGTCGCAGTGCCAGAATTCTAGGTTGGAGGAGAACAGGGGCTGAAATATATATTGAGATTAGATTTTTCAACAAACTTTTTAAATATATTAATTACCTTACGGTTTGAAGTATTTTGAAGTTGTCGCAGAGACAGAATTGAACGTTGGAGGAGAACAGGGGCTACAATATTTATTCAGATTAGATTTTTCAACAAATTTTATAAATAAATTAATTACCTTACAGTTTGAGGTATTTTGAAGTTGTCGCAGTGCCAGAATTGCATGTTGGAGGAGAACAGGGGCTCAAATATATATTGAGATTAGATTTTTCAACAAACTTTATAAATTTATTAATTACCTTAAGGTTTGAGGTATTTTGAAATGGTCGCCGAGCCAGAATTGTACGATCGGGGAGAGCAGGGGCTACAATTTATATTCAGATTAAATTTTTCATCAAATTTTATAAATATTTTAATAACCTTACGGTTTCATGTATTATGAATTCGTCGCAGTGCCAGAATTGTACGTCGGAGGAGCACAGGGGCTGAAATATATATTCAGATTAGAGTTTTCAACAAACATCTTAAATATCCTAGTTATCTTACAGCTTGATGTCTTTTGAAGCTGACACAGTGCAAGAATTGCACGTTGAAGAAGAACAGGGTCTTCAATATATATTCAGATTAGATTTTTCAACAAACTTTATAAATATATTAATTACTTTATGGTTTGAGGTATTTTGAAGTTGTCGCAGTGCCAGAATTGTACGTTGGAGGAGAAGAGGGGCTGAAATATATTTTCAGATTAGAGTTTTCAACAAATTTCTTAAATATCCTGGTTATCTTACAGATTGATGTCTTTTGAAGTTGTCGCAGTGCCTGAATTGCATGTTGGAGGAGAAGAGGGGCTGATATATATATTCAGATTAGAGTTTTCAACAAACTTCTTAAATATCCTGGTTATCTTAGAGCTTGATGTCTTTTGAAGCTGACGCAGTGCAAGAATTGCACGTTGAAGAAGAACAGGGTCTTCAATATATATTTAGATTAGATTTTTCAACAAACTTTATAAATGTGTTAATTACTTTAGGGTTTGAGGTATTTTGAAATTGTCGCTGAGTCAGAATTGTACGTAGGGGGAGAACAGGGGCTACAATATAAATTCAGAGTAGATTTTTCAACAAACTTCTTAATTATCCTAGTTATCTTACAGTTTGATATCTTTTGAAGTTGTCGCAGTGCCAGAATTGTACGTTGAAGGAGAAGAGGGGCTGAAATATATTTTCAGATTAGAGTTTTCAACAAACTTCTTAAATATCCTAGTTATCTTACAGTTTGATGTCTTTTGAAGTTGTCGCAGTGCCAGAGTTCTACGAGGAAGGAGAAGAGGGGCTGAAATATATATTCAGATTAGAGTTTTCAACAAACTTTTTAAATATATTACTTACCTTACGGTTTGAGGTATTTTGAAATTGTCGCAGAGTCAGAATTGTACGTTGGAGGAGAACAGGGGCTACAATATATATTCAGATTAGATTTTTCGACAAACTTTATAAATATATTAATTACCTTACGATTTGAGGTATTTTGAAGTTGTCGCAGTGCCTGAATTGCATGTTGGAGGAGAAGAGGGGCTGAAATATATATTCAGATTAGAGTTTTCAACAAACTTCTTAATTATCCTAGTTATCTTACAGTTTGATGTCTTTTGAAGTTGTCGCAGTGCCAGAGTTCTACGAGGAAGGAGAAGAGGGGCTGAAATATATATTCAGATTAAACTTTTCAACAAACTTTCAAATATATTACTTACCTTACGGTTTGAGGTATTTTGAAAGTGTCGCTGGGTCAGAATTGTACGTTGAAGGAGAAGAGGGGCTGAAATATATTTTCAGATTAGAGTTTTCAACAAACTTCTTAAATGTCCTAGTTATCTTACAGCTTGATGTATTTTGAAGCTGTCGCAGTGCAAGAATTGCACGTTGAAGAAGAACAGAGCCTTCAATATATATTCAGATTAGATTTTTCAACAAACTTTATAAATGTGTTAATTACTTTAGGGTTTGAGGTATTTTGAAATTGTCGCTGAGTCAGAATTGTACGTAGGGGGAGAACAGGGGCTACAATATAAATTCAGAGTAGATTTTTCAACAAACTTCTTAATTATCCTAGTTATCTTACAGTTTGATATCTTTTGAAGTTGTCGCAGTGCCAGAATTGTACGTTGAAGGAGAAGAGGGGCTGAAATATATTTTCAGATTAGAGTTTTCAACAAACTTCTTAAATATCCTAGTTATCTTACAGCTTGATGTCTTTTGAAGCTGTCGCAGTGCAAGAATTGTACGTTGAAGATCAGGTTCTACAATATATATTCAGATTAGATTTTTCAACAAACTTTATAAATATGTTAATTACTTTAGGGTTTGAGGTATTTTGAAATTGTCGCAGAGTCAGGATTGTACGTTGGAGGAGAACAGGGGCTACAATATATATTCAGAATAGATTTTTCAACAAACTTTATAAATATATCAATTACCTTACGGTTTGTGGTATTTTGAAATTTTCGCAGAGAATGAATTGTACGTTGGAAGAAAACAGGAGCCACAATATATTTTCAGATTAGATTTTTCAACAAACTTTTTAAATATATTAATTACCTTACGGTTTGAAGTATTTTAAATTTGCCGCAGAGCCAGAATTGTACGTTGGAGGAGAACAGGGGCTGAAATATATATTGGGATTAGATTTTTCAACAAACTTTTTAAATATTTACTTACCTTACGGTTTGAGGTATTTTGAAGATGTCGCAGAGCCAGAATTGTACGTTGGAGGAGAACAGGGGCTACAATATATATTCAGATTAGATTTTTCAACAAACTTTATAAATATATTAATTACCTTACGGTTTGAAGTATTTTGAAGTTGTCGTAGAGCCAGAATTGTACGTTGGAGGAGAACAGAGGCTGAAATATAAATTGGGATTAGATTTTTCAACAAACTTTTTAAATATTTACTTACCTTACGGTTTCAGGTATTTTGAAGTTGTCGCAGAGCCAGAATTGAACGTTGAAGAAGAACAGGGTCTACAATATATATTCAGATTAGATTTTTCAACAAATTTAATAAATATATTAATTACCTTACGGTTTGAGGTATTTTGAACTTGTCGCAGAGCCAGAATTGTACGTTGGAGGAGAACAGGGGCTGAAATATATAATGGGATTAGATTTTTCAACAAACTTTTTAAATATTTGCTTACCTTCCGGTTTGAGGTATTTTGAAGTTGTCGCAGAGCCAGAATTGTAAGTTGAAGAAGAACAGGGTCTACAATATATTTTCAGATTAGATTTTTCAACAAATTTAATAATTATATTAATTACCTTAGGGATTGAGGTATTTTGAAATTGTCGCAGAGTCAGAATTGTCCGTTGGAGGAGAACAGGGGCTACAATATATATTCAGAATGGATTTTTCAACAAACTTCATAAATATATTAATTACCTTACGGTTTGAGGTGTTTTGAAGTTGTCGCAGTGCCTGAATTGCATGTTGGAGGAGAAGAGTGGCTGAAATATATATTCAGATTAGAGTTTTCAACAAACTTTTTAAATATATTAATTACCTTACGGTTTGAAGTATTTTAAAATTGTCGCAGAGTCAGAATTGTACGTTGGAGGAGAACAGGGGCTACAATATATATTCAGATTAGAGCTTTCAACAAACTTCTTAAATATCCTAGTTATCTTACAGTTTGATGTCTTTTGAAGTTGTCGCTGTGCCAGAATTTTACGTTGGAGGAGAAGAGGGGCTGAAATATATATTCAGATTAGAGTTTTCAACAAACTTCAAAATGTCTTTTGATGTTGTCGCAGTGCTAGAATTGCACGTTGAAGAAGAACAGGGTCTACAATATATATTCAGATTAGATTTTACAACAAACTTTATAAATATATTAATTAGCTTACGGTTTGTGGTATTTTGAAGTTGTCACAGTGTCAGAATTGTACGTTGGAGGAGAACAGGGGCTACAATATATATTCAGATTAGAGCTTTCAACAAACTTCTTAAATATCCTAGTTATCTTAGCGTTTGATGTCTTTTGAAGTTGTCGCAGTGCCAGAATTTTACGTTGGAGGAGAAGAGGGGCTGAAATATATATTCAGATTAGAGTTTTCAACAAACTTTTTAAATATTTTACTTGCCTTACGGTTTGAGGTATTTTGAAATTGTCGCAGAATCAGAATAGTACGTTGGAGGAGAAGAGGGTCTGAAATATATATTCAGATTAGATTTTTCAACAAACTTTATAAATATATTAATTAGCTTACGGTTTGTGGTATTTTGAAATTGTCGCAGAGTCAGAATTGTACGTTGGAAGAAAACAGGGGCCACAATATATATTCAGATTAGATTTTTCAACAACTTTATAAATATATTAATTACCTTACGGTTTGAAGTATTTTGAAGTTGTCGCAGTGTCAGAATTGTACGTTGGAGGGGAACAGGGGCTACAATATATATTCAGATTAGATTTTTCAACAAACTTCTTAATTATATTAGTTATCTTACAGTTTGATATCTTTTGTAGTTGTCGCAGTGCAAGAATTGTACGTTGAAGAACAGGGGCTACAATATATATTAAGATTAAAATTTTCAACAAACTTCTTAATTATCGTAGTTATCTTACAGTTTGATATCTTGTCGCAATGCCTGAATTGCACATTGGAGGAGAAGAGAGGCTGAAATATATATTGAGATTAGATTTTTCAACAAACTTTTTAAATATATTAATTACCTTACGGTTTGAAGTATTTTAAATTTGTCGCAGAGCCAGAATTGTACGTTGGAGGAGAACAGGGGCTGAAATATATATTGGGATTAGGTTTTTCAACAAACTTTTAAAATATTTACTTACCTTACGGTTTGAGGTATTTTGAAGTTGTCGCAGAGCCAGAATTGTACGTTGAAGAAGAACAGGGTCTACAATATATATTCAGATTAGATTTTTCAACAAATTTTTTAAATATATTAATTACCTTACGGTTTGAGGTATTTTGAAATTATCGCAGTGTCAGAATTGTACGTTGGAGGAGAACAGGGGCTACAATAAATATTCAGATTAGATTTTTCAACAAACTTTATAAATATATTAATTACCTTACGGTTTGAGGTATTTTGAAATTATCGCAGAGTCAGAATTGTACGTTGGAAGAAAAGAGGGGCCACAATATATATTCACATTAGATTTTTCAACAAACTTTATAAATATATTAATTACCTTACGGTTTGAGGTATTTTGAAGTTGCCGCAGTGCCTGAATTGCACGTTGCAGGAGAAGAGGGGCTGAAATATATATTCAGATTAGATTTTTCAACAAACTTCTTAAATATCCTAGTTATCTTACAGTTTGATGTCTTTTGAAGCTGTCGCAGTGCAAGAATTGTACGTTGAAGAACAGGTTATACAATATATACTCAGATTAGAGTTTTTAACAAACTTTTTAAATATATTACTTACCTTACGGTTTGAGGTATTTTGAAATTGTCGCAGAGTCAGAATTGTACGTTGGAGGAGAACAGGGGCTACAATATATATTCAGTTTAGATTTTTCAACAAACTTTATAAATATATTAATTATCTTACGGTTTGAGGTATTTTGAAGTTGTCGCAGTGCCTGAATTGTACGTTGGAGGAGAAGAGGGGCTCAAATGTATTTTCAGATTAGAGTTTTCAACAAACTTCTTAAATATCCTAGTTATCTTACAGCTTGATGTCTTTTGAAGCTGTCGCGCTGCAAATATTGTACGTTGAAGAACAGGTTCTACAATATATATTCAGATTAGATTTTTCAACAAACTTTATAAATATATTAATTACCTTACGGTTTGAGGTATTTTGAAATTGTCGCAGAGACAGAATTGAACGTTGGAGGAGAACAGGGGCTACGATATATATTCAGATTAGATTTTTCAACAAACTTAATGAATATATTAATTACCTTACAGTTTGAGGTATTTTGAAGTTGTCGCAGAGCCAGAATTGTACGTTGGAGGAAAACAGAGGCTACAATAAATATTCAGGTTAGATTTTTCAACAAACTTTATAAATTTATTAATTACCTTACGGTTTGAGGTATTTTGAAATGGTCGCAGAGCCAGAATTGTACGATGGGGGAGAGCAGGGGCTACAATATATATTCAGATTAAATTTTTCATCAAATTTTATAAATATTTTAATAACCTTACGGTTTCAGGTATGATGAAGTCGTCGCAGTGCCAGAATTGTACGTTGGAGGAGAAGAGGGGCTGAAATATATTTTCAGATTAGAGTTTTCAACAAACTTCTTAAATATCCTAGTTATCTTACAGCTTGATGTCATTTGAAGCTGTCGCAGTGCAAGAATTGTACGTTGAAGAACAGGTTCTACAATATATATTCAGACTAGAGTTTTCAACAAACTTTTTAAATATATTAGTTACCTTACTGTTTGTGGTATTTTGAAATTATCGCAGTGTCAGAATTGTACGTTGGAGGAGAACAGGGGCTACAATAAATATTCAGATTAGATTTTTCAACAAACTTTATAAATATATTAATTACTTTACGGTTTGAGGTATTTTGAAGTAGTCGCAGTGCCTGAATTGCATGTTGGAGGAGAAGAGGGGCTGAAATATATATTCAGATTAGGGCTTTCAACAATCTTCTTAAATATCCTAGTTATCTTACAGCTTGATGTCATTTGAAGCTGTCGCAGTGCTAGAATTGCACGTTGAAGAAGAACAGGGTCTACAATATATATTCAGATTAGATTTTTCAACAAACTTTATAAATATATTAATTACCTTACGGTTTGAGGTATTTTGAAATTGTCGCACAGTCAGAATTGTACGTTGGAAGAAAACAGGGGCCACAATATATATTCACATTAGATTTTTCAACTAACTTGATAAATATATTAATTACCTTACGGTTTGAAGTATTTCGAAGTTGTCGCAGTGTCAGAATTGTATGTTGGAGGAGAACAGGGGCTACAATATATATTCAGATTAGATTTTTCAACAAACTTCTTAATTATCCTAGTTATTTTACAGTTTGATATCTTTTGAAGCTGTCGCAGTGCAAGAATTGTACGTCGAAGAACAGGTTCTACAATATATATTCAGATTAGAGTTTTCAACAAACTTTTTAAATATATTACTTACCTTACGGTTTGAGGTATTTTGAAATTATCGCCGAGACAGAATTGTACGTTGGAGGAGAACAGGGGCAACAATATATATTCAGATTAGAGCTTTCAACAAACTTCTTAAATACCCTAGTTATCTTACAGTTTGATGTCTTTTGAAGTTGTCGCAGTGCCAGAATTCTACGTTGGAGGAGAAGAGGGGCTGAAATATATATTCAGATTAGAGTTTTCAACAAACTTCAAAATGTCTTTTGATGTTGTCGCAGTGCTAGAATTGCACGTTGAAGAAGAACAGGGTCTACAATATATATTCAGATTACATTTTTCAACAAACTTTATAAATATATTAATTAGCTTACGGTTTGAGGTATTTTGAAATTGTCGCAGAAACAGAATTGTACGTTGGAGGAGAAGAGGGTCTGAAATATATATTCAGATTAGAGTTTTCAACAAACTTCAAAATGTCTTTTGATGTTGTCGCAGTGCTAGAATTGCACGTTGAAGAAGAACAGGGTCTACAATATATATTCAGATTACATTTTTCAACAAACTTTATAAATATATTAATTAGCTTACGGTTTGTGGTATTTTGAAATTGTCGCAGAGTCAGAATTGTACGTTGGAAGAAAACAGGGGCCACAATATATATTCAGATTAGATTTTTCAACAACATTATAAATATATTATTTACCTAACGGTTTGAAGTATTTTGAAGTTGTCGCAGTGTCAGAATTGTACGTTGGAGGAGAACAGGGGCTACAATATATATTCAGATTAGATTTTTCAACAAACTTCTTAATTATCCTAGTTATCTTACAGTTTGATATCTTTTGAAGTTGTCGCAGTGCCAGAATTGTACGTTGGAGGTGAAGAGGGGCTGAAATATATATTCAGATTAGAGTTTTCAACAAACTTCTTAAATATCCTAGTTATCTTACAGCTTGATGTCTTTTGAAGTTGTCGCAGTGCAAGAATTGTACGTTGAAGAACAGGGGCTACAATATATATTCAGATTAGAATTTTCAACAAACTTCTTAATTATCTTAGTTATCTTACAGTTTGATATCTTGTCGCAATGCCTGAATTGCACATTGGAGGAGAAGAGAGGCTGAAATATATATTGAGATTAGATTTTTCAACAAACTTTTTAAATATATTAATTACCTTACGGTTTGAAGTATTTTGAAGTTGTCGCAGAGCCAGAATTGTACGTTGAAGAAGAACAGGGTCTACAATATATATTCAGATTAGATTTTTCAACAAATTTAATAAATATATTAATTACCTTACGGTTTGAGGTATTTTGAAATTGTCGCAGAGCCAGAATTGTACGTTGGAGGAGAACAGGGGCTGAAAAATATATTGGGATTAGATTTTTCAACAAACTTTTTAAAAATTGACTTACCTTACGGTTTGAGGTATTTTGAAGTTGTCGCAGTGCTAGAATTGCACGTTGAAGAAGAACAGGGTCTACAATATATATTCAGATTAGATTTTACAACAAACTTTATAAATATATTAATTAGCTTACGGTTTGTGGTATTTTGAAATTGTCGCAGAGTCAGAATTGTACGTTGGAGGAGAACAGGGGCTACAATATATATTCAGATTAGATTTTTCAACAAACTTCTTAATTATATTAGTTATCTTACAGTTTGATATCTTTTGTAGTTGTCGCAGTGCAAGAATTGTACGTTGAAGAACAGGGGCTACAATATATATTCAGATTAAAATTTTCAACAAACTTCTTAATTATCGTAGTTATCTTACAGTTTGATATCTTGTCGCAATGCCTGAATTGCACATTGGAGGAGAAGAGAGGCTGAAATATATATTGAGATTAGATTTTTCAACAAACTTTTTAAATATATTAATTACCTTACGGTTTGAAGTATTTTAAATTTGTCGCAGAGCCAGAATTGTACGTTGGAGGAGAACAGGGGCTGAAATATATATTGGGATTAGGTTTTTCAACAAACTTTTTAAATATTTACTTACCTTACGGTTTGAGGTATTTTGAAGATGTCGCAGAGCCAGAATTGTACGTTGGAGGAGAACAGGGGCTACAATATATATTCAGATTAGATTTTTCAACAAACTTTATAAATATATTAATTACCTTACGGTTTGAAGTATTTTGAAGTTGTCGTAGAGCCAGAATTGTACGTTGGAGGAGAACAGAGGCTAAAATATAAATTGGGATTAGATTTTTCAACAAACTTTTAAAATATTTACTTACCTTACGGTTTGAGGTATTTTGAAGTTGTCGCAGAGCCAGAATTGTACGTTGAAGAAGAACAGGGTCTACAATATATATTCAGATTAGATTTTTCAACAAATTTTTTAAATATATTAATTACCTTACGGTTTGAGGTATTTTGAAATTATCGCTGTGTCAGAATTGTACGTTGGAGGAGAACAGGGGCTACAATAAATATTCAGATTAGATTTTTCAACAAACTTTATAAATATATTAATTACCTTACGGTTTGAGGTATTTTGAAATTATCGCAGAGTCAGAATTGTACGTTGGAAGAAAAGAGGGGCCACAATATATATTCACATTAGATTTTTCAACAAACTTTATAAATATATTAATTACCTTACGGTTTGAGGTATTTTGAAGATGCCGCAGTGCCTGAATTGCACGTTGCAGGAGAAGAGGGGCTGAAATATATATTCAGATTAGATTTTTCAACAAACTTCTTAAATATCCTAGTTATCTTACAGTTTGATGTCTTTTGAAGCTGTCGCAGTGCAAGAATTGTACGTTGAAGAACAGGTTATACAATATATACTCAGATTAGAGTTTTTAACAAACTTTTTAAATATATTACTTACCTTACGGTTTGAGGTATTTTGAAATTGTCGCAGAGTCAGAATTGTACGTTGGAGGAGAACAGGGGCTACAATATATATTCAGTTTAGATTTTTCAACAAACTTTATAAATATATTAATTATCTTACGGTTTGAGGTATTTTGAAGTTGTCGCAGTGCCTGAATTGTACGTTGGAGGAGAAGAGGGGCTCAAATGTATTTTCAGATTAGAGTTTTCAACAAACTTCATAAATATCCTAGATATCTTACAGCTTGATGTCTTTTGAAGCTGTCGCGCTGCAAGAATTGTACGTTGAAGAACAGGTTCCACAATATATATTCAGATTAGATTTTTCAACAAACTTTATAAATATATTAATTACCTTACGGTTTGAGGTATTTTGAAATTGTCGCAGAGACAGAATTGAACGTTGGAGGAGAACAGGGGCTACGATATATATTCAGATTAGATTTTTCAACAAACTTAATGAATATATTAATTACCTTACAGTTTGAGGTATTTTGAAGTTGTCGCAGAGCCAGAATTGTACGTTGGAGGAAAACAGAGGCTACAATAAATATTCAGGTTAGATTTTTCAACAAACTTTATAAATTTATTAATTACCTTACGGTTTGAGGTAATTTGAAATGGTCGCAGAGCCAGAATTGTACGATGGGGGAGAGCAGGGGCTACAATATATATTCAGATTAAATTTTTCATCAAATTTTATAAATATTTTAATAACCTTACGGTTTCAGGTATTATGAAGTCGTCGCAGTGCCAGAATTGTACGTTGGAGGAGAAGAGGGGCTGAAATATATTTTCAGATTAGAGTTTTCAACAAACTTCTTAAATATCCTAGTTATCTTACAGCTTGATGTCATTTGAAGCTGTCGCAGTGCAAGAATTGTACGTTGAAGAACAGGTTCTACAATATATATTCAGACTAGAGTTTTCAACAAACTTTTTAAATATATTAGTTACCTTACTGTTTGAGGTATTTTGAAATTATCGCAGTGTCAGAATTGTACGTTGGAGGAGAACAGGGGCTACAATAAATATTCAGATTAGATTTTTCAACAAACTTTATAAATATATTAATTACTTTACGGTTTGAGGTATTTTGAAGTTGTCGCAGTGCCTGAATTGCATGTTGGAAGAGAAGAGGGGCTGAAATATATATTCAGATTAGGGCTTTCAACAATCTTCTTAAATATCCTAGTTATCTTTACAGTTTGATGTCTTTTGAATTTGTCGCAGTGCCAGAATTCTACGTTGGAGGAGAAGAGGGGCTGAAATATATATTCAGATTAGAGTTTTCAACAAACTTTTTAAATATTTTACTTACCTTACGGTTTGAGGTATTTTGAAATTGTCGCAGAATCAGAATTGTACGTTGGAGGAGAAGAGGGTCTGAAATATATATTCAGATTAGAGTTTTCAACAAACTTCAAAATGTCTTTTGAAGTTGTCGCAGTGCTAGAATTGCACGTTGAAGAAGAACAGGGTCTACAATATATATTCAGATTAGATTTTTCAACAAACTTTATAAATATATTAATTACCTTACGGTTTGAGGTATTTTGAATTTGTCGCAGAGTCAGAATTGTACGTTGGAAGAAAACAGGGGCCACAATATATATTCACATTAGATTTTTCAACTAACTTAATAAATATATTAATTACCTTACGGTTTGAAGTATTTCGAAGTTGTCGCAGTGTCAGAATTGTACGTTGGAGGAGAACAGGGGCTACAATATATATTCAGATTAGAGCTTTCAACAAACTTCTTAAATATCCTAGTTATCTTAGCGTTTGATGTCTTTTGAAGTTGTCGTAGTGCCAGAATTTTACGTTGGAGGAGAAGAGGGGCTGAAATATATATTCAGATTAGAGTTTTCAACAAACTTTTTAAATATTTTACTTGCCTTACGGTTTGAGGTATTTTGAAATTGTCGCAGAATCAGAATTGTACGTTGGAGGAGAAGAGGGTCTGAAATATATATTCAGATTAGAGTTTTCAACAAACTTCAAAATGTCTTTTGATGTTGTCGCAGTGCTAGAATTGCACGTTGAAGAAGAACAGGGTCTACAATATATATTCAGATTAGATTTTTCAACAAACTTTATAAATATATTAATTAGCTTACGGTTTGTGGTATTTTGAAATTGTCGCAGAGTCAGAATTGTACGTTGGAAGAAAACAGGGGCCACAATATATATTCAGATTAGATTTTTCAACAACATTATAAATATATTAATTACCTAACGGTTTGAAGTATTTTGAAGTTGTCGCAGTGTCAGAATTGTACGTTGGAGGAGAACAGGGGCTGAAATATATATTCAGAATAGAGTTTTCAACAAACTTCTTAAATATCCTAGTTATCTTACAGCTTGATGTCTTTTGAAGTTGTCGCAGTGCAAGAATTGTACGTTGAAGAACAGGGGCTACAATATATATTCAGATTAGAATTTTCAACAAACTTCTTAATTATCTTAGTTATCTTACAGTTTGATATCTTGTCGCAATGCCTGAATTGCACATTGGAGGAGAAGAGAGGCTGAAATATATATTGAGATTAGATTTTTCAACAAAATTTTTAAATATATTAATTACCTTACGGTTTGAAGTATTTTAAATTTGTCGCAGAGCCAGAATTGTACGTTGGAGGAAAACAGAGGCTACAATAAATATTCAGGTTAGATTTTTCAACAAACTTTATAAATTTATTAATTACCTTACGGTTTGAGGTAATTTGAAATGGTCGCAGAGCCAGAATTGTACGATGGGGGAGAGCAGGGGCTACAATATATATTCAGATTAAATTTTTCATCAAATTTTATAAATATTTTAATAACCTTACGGTTTCAGGTATTATGAAGTCGTCGCAGTGCCAGAATTGTACGTTGGAGGAGAAGAGGGGCTGAAATATATTTTCAGATTAGAGTTTTCAACAAACTTCTTAAATATCCTAGTTATCTTACAGCTTGATGTCATTTGAAGCTGTCGCAGTGCAAGAATTGTACGTTGAAGAACAGGTTCTACAATATATATTCAGACTAGAGTTTTCAACAAACTTTTTAAATATATTAGTTACCTCACTGTTTGAGGTATTTTGAAATTATCGCAGTGTCAGAATTGTACGTTGGAGGAGAACAGGGGCTACAATAAATATTCAGATTAGATTTTTCAACAAACTTTATAAATATATTAATTACTTTACGGTTTGAGGTATTTTGAAGTTGTCGCAGTGCCTGAATTGCATGTTGGAGGAGAAGAGGGGCTGAAATATATATTCAGATTAGGGCTTTCAACAATCTTCTTAAATATCCTAGTTATCTTTACAGTTTGATGTCTTTTGAATTTGTCGCAGTGCCAGAATTCTACGTTGGAGGAGAAGAGGGGCTGAAATATATATTCAGATTAGAGTTTTCAACAAACTTTTTAAATATTTTACTTACCTTACGGTTTGAGGTATTTTGAAATTGTCGCAGAATCAGAATTGTACGTTGGAGGAGAAGAGGGTCTGAAATATATATTCAGATTAGAGTTTTCAACAAACTTCAAAATGTCTTTTGAAGTTGTCGCAGTGCTAGAATTGCACGTTGAAGAAGAACAGGGTCTACAATATATATTCAGATTAGATTTTTCAACAAACTTTATAAATATATTAATTACCTTACGGTTTGAGGTATTTTGAAATTGTCGCAGAGTCAGAATTGTACGTTGGAAGAAAACAGGGGCCACAATATATATTCACATTAGATTTTTCAACTAACTTAATAAATATATTAATTACCTTACGGTTTGAAGTATTTCGATGTTGTCGCAGTGTCAGAATTGTACGTTGGAGGAGAACAGGGGCTACAATATATATTCAGATTAGAGCTTTCAACAAACTTCTTAAATACCCTAGTTATCTTACAGTTTGATGTCTTTTGAAGTTGTCGCAGTGCCAGAATTCTACGTTGGAGGAGAAGAGGGGCTGAAATATATATTCAGATTAGAGTTTTCAACAAACTTCTTAAATATCCTAGTTATCTTACAGTTTGATGTCTTTTGAGGTTGTCGCAGTGCCAGAATTGTACGTTGGAGGAGAAGAGGGGCTGAAATATATATTCAGATTAGAGTTTTCAACAAACTTCAAAATGTCCTTTGAAGTTGACGCAGTGCTAGAATTGCACGTTGAAGGAGAACAGGGTCTACAATATATATTCAGATTAGATTTTTCAACAAACTTTATAAATATATTAATTAGCTTACGGTTTGTGGTATTTTGAAGTTGTCGCAGTGTCAGAATTGTACGTTGGAGGAGAACAGGGGCTACAATATATATTCAGATTAGAGCTTTCAACAAACTTCTTAAATATCCTAGTTATCTTAGCGTTTGATGTCTTTTGAAGTTGTCGTAGTGCCAGAATTTTACGTTGGAGGAGAAGAGGGGCTGAAATATATATTCAGATTAGAGTTTTCAACAAACTTTTTAAATATTTTACTTGCCTTACGGTTTGAGGTATTTTGAAATTGTCGCAGAATCAGAATTGTACGTTGGAGGAGAAGAGGGTCTGAAATATATATTCAGATTAGAGTTTTCAACAAACTTCAAAATGTCTTTTGATGTTGTCGCAGTGCTAGAATTGCACGTTGAAGAAGAACAGGGTCTACAATATATATTCAGATTAGATTTTTCAACAAACTTTATAAATATATTAATTAGCTTACGGTTTGTGGTATTTTGAAATTGTCGCAGAGTCAGAATTGTACGTTGGAAGAAAACAGGGGCCACAATATATATTCAGATTAGATTTTTCAACAACATTATAAATATATTAATTACCTAACGGTTTGAAGTATTTTGAAGTTGTCGCAGTGTCAGAATTGTACGTTGGAGGAGAACAGGGGCTACAATATATATTCAGATTAGATTTTTCAACAAACTTCTTAATTATCCTAGTTATCTTACAGTTTGATATCTTTTGAAGTTGTCGCAGTGCCAGAATTGTACGTTGGAGGAGAACAGGGGCTGAAATATATATTGGGATTAGGTTTTTCAACAAACTTTTTAAATATTTACTTACCTTACGGTTTGAGGTATTTTGAAGATGTCGCAGAGCCAGAATTGTACGTTGGAGGAGAACAGGGGCTACAATATATATTCAGATTAGATTTTTCAACAAACTTTATAAATATATTAATTACCTTACGGTTTGAGGTATTTTGAAGTTGTCGCAGAGCCAGAATTGTAAGTTGAAGAAGAACAGGGTCTACAATATATTTTCAGATTAGATTTTTCAACAAATTTAATAATTATATTAATTACCTTACGGTTTGAGGTATTTTGAAATTGTCGCAGGGTCAGAATTGTCCGTTGGAAAAGAACAGGTGCTAAAATATATATTCAAATTAGATTTTTCAACAAACTTTTTAAATATATTAATTACCTTACGGTTTGAAGTATTTTGAAATTGTCGCAGAGTCAGAATTGTACGTTGGAGGAGAACAGGGGCTACAATATATATTCAGAATGGATTTTTCAACAAACTTCATAAATATATTAATTACCTTACGGTTTGAGGTGTTTTGAAGTTGTCGCAGTGCCTGAATTGCATGTTGGAGGAGAAGAGTGGCTGAAATATATATTCAGATTAGAGTTTTCAACAAACTTCTTAAATATCCTAATTATCTTACAGTTTGATCTCCTTTGAAGTTGTCGCAGTGCTAGAATTGTACGTTGAAGTACAGGGGCTACAATATATATTCAGATTAGAGCTTTCAACAAACTTCTTAAATACCCTAGTTATCTTACAGTTTGATGTCTTTTGAAGTTGTCGCAGTGCCAGAATTCCACGTTGGAGGAGAAGAGGGGCTGAAATATATATTCAGATTAGAGTTTTCAACAAACTTCTTAAATATCCTAGTTATCTTACAGTTTGATGTCTTTTGAAGTTGTCGCAGTGCCAGAATTGTACGTTGGAGGAGAAGAGGGGCTGAAATATATATTCAGGTTAGAGTTTTCAACAAACTTCAAAATGTCTTTTGAAGTTGACGCAGTGCTAGAATTGCACGTTGAAGAAGAACAGGGTCTACAATATATATTCAGATTAGATTTTTCAGCAAACTTTATGAATATATCAATTACCTTAGGGTTTGAGGTATTTTGAAGTTGTCGCAGTGCCAGAATTGCATGTTGGAGGAGAAGAGGGACTGAAATATATATTGAGATTAGGTTTTTCAACAAACTTTTTAAATATATTAATTACCTTACGGTTTGAAGTAATTTGAAGTTGTCGCAGAGCCAGAATTGTAAGTTGGAGGAGAACAGGGGCTGAAATATATATTGAGATTAGATTTTTCAACAATTTTTTAAATATATTACTTACCATACGGTTTGAGGTATTTTGAAGTTGTCGCAGTGCCTGAATTGCATGTTGGAGGAGAAGAGGTTCTGAAATATATTTTCAGATTAGAGTTTTAAACAAACTTCTTAAATATCCTAGTTATCTTACAGCTTGATATCTTTTGAAGTTGTCGCAGTGCAAGAATTGTACGTTGAAGAACAGGGGCTACAATATATATTCAGATTAGATTTTTCAACAAACTTCTTAATTATCTTAGTTATCTTACAGTTTGATATCTTGTCGCAGTGCCTGAATTGCACGTTGGAGGAGAAGAGGGGCAGAAATATATATTCAGATTAGAGTTTTCAACAAACTTTTTAAAAATGTTACTTACCTTACGGTTTGAGGTATTTTGAAATTGTCGCAGTGTCAGAATTGTACGTTGGTGGAGAACAGGGGCTACAATATATTTTCAGATTAGAGTTTTCAACAAACTTTATAAATATATTAATTACCTTACGGTTTGAGGTATTTTGAATATGTCGCAGTGCCGGAATTGCATGTTGGAGGAGAAGAGGGGCTGAAATATATATTGAGATTAGATTTTTCAACAAACTTTTTAAATATATTAATTACCTTACGGTTTGATGTATTTTAAATTTGTCGCAGAGCCAGAATTGTACGTTGGAGGAGAACAGGGGCTGAAATATATATTGTGATTAGATTTTTCAACAAACTTTTTAAATATTTACTTACCTTACGGTTTGAGGTATTTTGAAGTTGTCGCAGAGCCAGAATTGTAAGTTGAAGAAGAACAGGGTCTACAATAATTATTCAGATTAGATTTTTCAACAAATTTAATAATTATATTAATTACCTTACGGTTTGAGGTATTTTGAAATTGTCGCAGAGTCAGAATTGTCCGTTGGAGAAGAACAGGTGCTAAAATATATATTCAAATTAGATTTTTCAACAAACTTCTTAAATATCCTAGTTATCTTACAGTTTGATCTCCTTTGAAGTTGTCGCAGTGCTAGAATTGTACGTTGAAGTACAGGGGCTACAATATATATTCAGATTAGAGTTTTCAACAAACTTTTTAAATATTTTGCTTACCTTACGGTTTGAGGTATTTTGAAATTGTCGCAGAACCAGAATTGTACGTTGGAGGAGAGCAGGGGCTACAATATATATTCAGATTAGATTTTTCAACAAACTTCATAATTATCCTAGTTATCTTACAGTTTGATATCTTTTGAAGTTGTCGCAGTGCCAGAATTGTACGTTGGAGGAGAAGAGGGGCTGAAATATATTTTCAGATTAGTGTTTTCAACAAACTTCTTAAATATCCTAGTTATCTTACAGCTTGATGTCTTTTGAAGCTGTCGCAGTGCAAGAATTGTACGTTGAAGATCAGGTTCTACAATATATATTCAGATTAGAGTTTTCAACAAACTTTTTAAATTTATTACTTACCATAGGGTTTGAGGTATTTTGAAATTGTCGCAGAGTCAGGATTGTACGTTGGAGGAGAACAGGGGCTACAATATATATTCAGATTAGATTTTTCAACAAACTTTATAAATATATTAATTACCTTACGGTTTGATGTATTTTGAAATTTTCGCAGGGAACGGATTGTACGTTGGAAGAAAACAGGGGCTACAATATATATTCAGATTAGATTTTTCAACAAACTTCTTAATTATCCTAGTTATCTTACAGTTTGATATCTTTTGAATTTGTCGCAGTGCAAGAATTGTACGTTGAAGAGCAGGTTCTACGATATATATTCAGATTAGATTTTTCAACAAACTTTATAAATATATTAATTACCTTACGGTTTGAGGTATTTTGAAATAGCCGCAGTGCCTGAATTGTACGTTGCAGAAGAAGAGGGGCTTAAATATATATTCAGATTGGAGTTTTCAACAAACTTTTTAAATATATTACTTACCTTAAGGTTTGAGGTATTTTGAAGTTGTCGCAGTGTCAGAATTGTACGTTGGAGGAGAACAGGGGCTACAATATATATTCAGATTAGATTTTTCAACAAACTTGTTAATTATCCTAGTTATCTTACAGTTTTATATCTTTTGAAGTTGTCGCAGTGCCAGAATTGTACGTTGGAGGAGAAGAGGGGCTGAAATACATTTTCAGATTAGAGTTTTCAACAAACTTTTTAAATATCCTAGTTATCTTACAGGTTGATGTCTTTTGAAGCTGTCGCAGTGCAAGAATTGTACGTTGAAGAACAGGTTCTACAATATATACTCAGATTAGATTTTTCAACAAACTTTATAAATATATTAATTACCTTACGGTTTGAGGTATTTTGAAGTTGCCGCAGTGCCTGAATTGCACGTTGCAGGAGAAGAGGGGCTGAAATATATATTCAGATTAGAGTTTTCAACAAACTTTTTAAATATTTTACTTACTTTACGGTTTGAGGTATTTTGAAATTGTCGCAGATTCAGAATTGTACGTTGGAGGAGAAGAGGGGCTGAAACATATTTTCAGATTAGAGTTTTCAACAAACTACTTAAATATCCTAGTTATCTTACAGCTTGATGTCTTTTGAAGCTGTCGCAGTGCAAGAATTGTACGTTGAAGAGCAGGTTCTACAATATATATTCAGATTAGTTTTTTCAACAAACTTTATAAATATATTAATTACCTTACGGTTTGAGGTATTTTGAAGTTGCCGCAATGCCTGAATTGCACGTTGCAGGAGAAGAGGGGCTGAAATATATATTCAGATTGGAGTTTTCAACAAACTTTTTAAATATATTAATTACCTTACGGTTTGAGGTATTTTGAAGTTGACGCAGTGCCTGAATTGCATGTTGGAGGAGAAGAGGGGCTGAAATATATATTCAGATTAGAGCTTTCAACAAACTTCTTAAATATCCTAGTTATCTTACAGTTTGATGTCTTTTGAAGTTGTCGCAGTGCCAGAATTCTACGTTGGAGGAGAAGAGGGGCTGAAATATATATTCAGATTAAACTTTTCAACAAACTTTTATATATATTACTTACCTTACGAATTGAGGTATTTTGAAATTGTCGCTGGGTCAGAATTGTACGTTGGAGGAGAAGAGGGTCTGAAATATATATTCAGATTAGAGTTTTCAACAAACTTCTTAAATATCCTAGTTATCTTACAGCTTGTTGTCTTTTGAAGCTGTCGCAGTGCAAGAATTGCACGTTGAAGAACAGGTTCTACAATATATATTCAGATTATATTTTTCAACAAATTTTTAAATATTTACTTACCTTACGGTTTGAGGTATTTTGAAGTTGACGCAGAGCCAGAATTGTACGTTGGAGGAGAACAGGGGCTACAATATATATTCAGAATAGATTTTTCAACAAACTTTATAAATATATTAATTACCTTACGGTTTGAAGTATTTTGAAGTTGTCGCAGAGCCAGAATTGTACGTTGGAGGAGAACAGAGGCTGAAATATAAATTGGGATTAGATTTTTCAACAGACTTTTTAAATATTTAATTACCATACGGTTTGAGGTATTTTGAAGTTGTCGCAGAGCCAGAATTGTACGTTGAAGAAGAACAGGGTCTACAATATATATTCAGATTAGATTTTTCAACAAATTTAATAAATATATTAATTACCTTACGGTTTGAGGTATTTTAAAATTGTTGCAGAGACAGAATTGTACGTTGGAGGAGAACAGGGGCTGAAATATATATTGGGATTAGATTTTCCAACAAACTTTTTAAATATTTTGCTTACCTTACGGTTTGAGGTATTTTGAAATTGTCGCAGAATCAGAATTGTACGTTGGAGGAGAAGAGGGTCTGAAATATATATTCAGATTAGAGTTTTCAAAAAACTTCAAAATGTCTTTTGAAGTTGTCGCAGTGCCAGAATTCTACGTTGGAAGAGAAGAGGGGCTGAAATATATATTCAGATTAGAGTTTTCAACAAACTTTTTAAATATTTTGCTTACCTTACGGTTTGAGGTATTTTGAAATTGTCGCAGAATCAGAATTGTACGTTGGAGGAGAAGAGGGTCTGAAATATATATTCAGATTAGAGTTTTCAAAAAACTTCAAAATGTCTTTTGAAGTGTCGCAGTGCTAGAATTGCACGTTGAAGAAGAACAGGGTCTACAATATATATTCAGATTAGAGTTTTCAAAAAACTTCTTAATTATCCTAGTTATCTTACAGTTTGATATCGTTTGAATTTGTCGCAGTGCCAGAATTGTACGTTGGAGGAGAAGAGGGGCCGAAATATATTTTCAGATTAGAGCTTTCTACAAACTTCTTAAATACCCCAGTTATCTTACAGTTTGATGTCTTTTGATGTTGTCGCAGGTCCAGAATTATACATTGGAGGAGAAGAGGGGCTGAAATATATTTTCAGATTAGAGTTTTCATCAAATTTCTTAATTATCATAGTTATCTTACAGTTTGATGTCTTTTGAAGTTGTCGCAGTGCCAGAATTCTACGTTGGAGGAGAAGAGGGGCTGAAATATATATTCAGATTAGATTTTTCAACAAACTTTATAATTATATTAATTACCTTACGGTTTGAGGTATTTTGAAGTTGTCGCAGTGCCTGAATTGCATGTTGGAGTAGAAGAGGGGCTGAAATATATTTTCAGATTAGAGTTTTCAACAAACTTCTTAATTATCCTAGTTATCTTACAGTTTGATGTCTTTTGAAGTTGTCGCAGTGCCAGAATTCTACGTTGGAGGAGAACAGAGGCTGAAATATAAATTGGGATTAGATTTTTCAACAAACTATTTAAATATTTACCCACCTTACGGTTTGAGGTATTTTGAAGTTGTCGCAGAGCCAGAATTGTAAGTTGAAGAAGAACAGGGTCTACAATATATATTCAGAATAGATATTTCAACAAACTTCATAAACATATTAATTACCTTACGGTTTGAGGTGTTTTGAAGTTGTCGCAGTGCCTGAATTGCATGTTGGAGGAGAAGAGTGGGTGAAATATATATTCAGATTAGAGCTTTCAACAAACTTCTTAAATACCTTAGTTATCTTAGAGTTTGATGTCTTATGAAGTTGTCGCAGTGCCAGAATTCTACGTTGGAGGAGAAGAGGGGCTGAAATATATATTCAGATTAGAGTTTTCAACAAACTTTTTAAATATTTTACTTACCTTACGGTTTGAGGTATTTTGAAATTGTCGCAGAATCAGAATTGTACGTTGGAGGAGAAGAGGGGCTGAAATATATTTTCAGATTAGAGTTTTCAACAAACTTCTTAAATATCCTAGTTATCTTACAGCTTGATGTCTTTTGAAGCTGTCGCAGTGCAAGAATTGTACGTTGAAGAACAGGTTCTACAATATATATTCAGATTAGATTTTTCAACAAACTTTATAAATATATTAATTACCTTACGGTTTGAGGTATTTTGAAGTTGCCGCAGTGCCTGAATTGCACGTTGCAGGAGAAGAGGGGCTGAAATATACATTCAGATTGGAGTTTTCAACAAACTTTTTAAATATTTTACATACCTTACGGTTTGAGGTATTTTGAAGTTGTCGCAGTGCCTGAATTGCATGTTGGAGGAGAAGAGGGGCTGAAATATATATTCAGATTAGAGTTTGCAACAAACTTCTTAATTATCCTAGTTATCGTACAGTTTGATGTCTTTTGAAGTTGTCGCAGTGCCAGAATTCTACGTTGGAGGAGAAGAGGGGCTGAAATATATATTCAGATTAAACTTTTCAACAAACTTTTAAATATATTACTTACCTTACGAATTGAGGTATTTTGAAATTGTCGCTGGGTCAGAATTGTACGTTGGAGGAGAAGAGGGTCTGAAATATATATTCAGATTAGAGTTTTCAACAAACTTCATAAATATCCTAGTTATTTTACAGTTTGATGTCTTTTGAAGTTGTCGCAGTGCTAGAATTGTACGTTGAAGAACAGGGGCAACAATATATATTCAGATCAGATTTTTCAACAAACTTCTTAATTATCCTAGTTATCCTAGGTTTGATGTCTTCTGAAGTTGTCGCAGTGCCAGAATTGTACGTTGGAGGAGAACAGGGGCTGAAATATATATAGAAATTAGATTTTTCAACAAGCTTTTTAAATATATTAATTACCTTACGGTTTGAGGTATTTTGAAGTTGACGCAGTGCCTGAATTGCATGTTGGAGGAGAAGAGGGGCTGAAATATATATTCAGATTAAAGCTTTCAACAAACTTCAAAATGTCTTTCGAAGTTGTCTCAGTGCTAGATTTGCACGTTGAAGAAGAACAGGGTCTACAATATATATTCAGATTAGAGTTTTCAAAAAACTTCTTAATTATCCTAGTTATCTTACAGTTTGATATCGTTTGAATTTGTCGCAGTGCCAGAATTGTACGTTGGAGGAGAAGAGGGGCTGAAATATATTTTCAGGTTAGAGCTTTCAACAAACTTCTTAAATAACCTAGTTATCTTACAGTTTGATGTCTTTTGAAGTTGTCGCAGTGCCAGAATTCTACATTGGAGGAGAAGAGGGGCTGAAATATATATTCAGATTAGAGTTTTCAACAAACTTTTTAAATATTTTGCTTACCTTACGGTTTGAGGTATTTTGAAATTGTCGCAGAATCAGAATTGTACGTTGGAGGAGAAGAGGGTCTGAAATATATATTCAGATTAGAGTTTTCAAAAAACTTCAAAATGTCTTTTGAAGTTGTCGCAGTGCTAGAATTGCACGCTGAAGAAGAACAGGGTCTACAATATATATTCAGATTAGAGTTTTCAAAAAACTTCTTAATTATCCTAGCTATCTTTCAGTTTGATATCGTTTGAATTTGTCGCAGTGCCAGAATTGTACGTTGGGGGAGAAGAGGGGCTGAAATATATTTTCAGATTAGAGTTTTCAACAAATATCTTAATTATCCTAGTTATCTTACAGTTTGATGTCTTTTGAAGTTGACGCAGTGCCAGAATTCTACTTTGGAGGAGAAGAGGGGCTGAAATATATATTCAGATTAGAGTTTTCAACAAACTTTTTAAATATTTTCCTTACCTTGCGGTTTGGGGTATTTTGAAATTGTCGCAGAATCAGAATTGTACGTTGGAGGAGAAGAGGGTCTGAAATATATATTCAGATTAGAGTTTTCAACAAACTTCAAAATGTCATTTGAAGTTGTCGCAGTGCTAGAATTGCACGTTGATGAAGAACAGGGTCTACAATATATATTCAGATTAGATTTTTCAACAAACTTTATAAATATATTAATTACCTTACGGATTGAGGTATTTAGAAGTTGTCGCAGTGGCAGAATTGTACGTTGGAGGAGAAGAGGGGCTGAAATATATATTCAAATTAGATTTTTCAACCAACTTTTTAAATATATTAATTACCTTACGGTTTGAGTTATTTTGAAATTGTCGCAGGGCCAGAATTGTACCTTGGAAGAAAACAGGGGCTACAATATATATTCAGATTAGATTTTTCAATAAACTTTATAAATATATTAATGACATTACGGTTTGAGGTATTTTGAAGTTGTCGCAGTGCTAGAATTGTACGTTGAAGTACAGGGGCTACAATATATATTCAGATTAGAGCTTTCAACAAACTTCTTAAATACCCTAGTTAACTTACAGTTTGATGTCTTTTGAAGTTGTCGCAGGTCCAGAATTCCACGTTGGAGGAGAAGAGGGGCTGAAATATATTTTCAGATTAGAGTTTTCAACAAACTTCTTAAATATCCTAGTTATCTTACAGTTTGATGTCTTTTGAAGTTGTCGCAGTGCCAGAATTCTACGTTGGAGGAGAAGAGGGGCTGAAATATATGTTCAGATTAGAGTTTTCAACCAACTTTTTAAATATTTTGCTTACCTTACGATTTGAGGTATTTTGAAGTTGTCGCAGAATCAGAATTCTTCGTTAGAGGAGAAGAGGGGCTGAAATATATATTCAGATTAGAGTGTTCAACAAACTTCTTAATTATCCTAGTAATCTTACAGTTTGATATCGTTTGAAGTTGACGCAGTGCCAGAATTGTACGTTGGAGGAGAAGAGGGGCTGAAATATATTTTCAGATTAGAGTTTTCAACAAACTTCAAAATGTCTTTTGAAGTTGACGCAGTGCTAGAATTGTACGTTGAAGAAGAACAAGGTCTACAATATATATTCAGATTAGATTTTTCAACAAACTTTATAAATATATTAATTACCTTACGGTTTGAGGTATTTAGAAGTTGTCGCAGTGCCAGAATTGTACGTTGGAGGAGAAGAGGGGCTGAAATATATATTCAAATTAGATTTTTCAACCAACTTTTTAAGTATATTAATTACCTTAAGGTTTGAGTTATTTTGAAATTGTCGCAGGGCCAGAATTGTACCTTGGAAGAAAACAGGGGCTACAATATATATTCAGATTAGATTTTTCAATAAACTTTATAAATATATTAATGACATTACGGTTTGAGGTATTTTGAAGTTGCCGCAGAGCCAGAATTGTACGTTGTAGAAGAACAGGTGCTAAAATATGAATTCAAATTAAATTTTTGGAAAACATTTAAAATATATTAACTACCTTACAGTTTGAGGCATTTTGAGATTGTCGCAGAGTCAGCATTGTACGTTGGAGGAGATCAGGGGCTACAATATATATTCAGATTAGAGTTTTCAACAAACTTTTTAAATATATTACTTACCTTACGGTTTGAGGTAATTTGAGGTTGTCGCAAAGCCAGAATTGTACGTTGGAGGAGAACAGGGTCTACAATATATATTCTGATTAGAATTTTCAACAAACTTTATAAATATATTAATTACCTTACGGTTTGGGGTATTTTGAAGTTGTCGCAGTGCCTGAATTGCATGTTGGAGGAGAAGAGGGGCTGAAATATATATTCAGATTAGAGTTTTCAACAAACTTCTTAAATATCCTAGTTTTCTTAGAGTTTGATGTCTTTTGAAGTTGTCGCAGTGCTAGAATTGCATGTTGAAGAACAGGGGCTACAATATATATTCAGATCAGATTTTTCAACAAACTTTATAAATATATTAATTACCTTACGGTTTGAGATATTTTGAATTTGTCGCAGTGCCTGAATTGCATGTTGGAGGAGAAGAGGGGCTGAAATATATATTCAGATTAGAGTTTTCAACAAACTTTTTAAATATATTACTTACTTTACGGTTTGAGGTATTTTGAAGTTGTCGCAAAGCCAGAATTGTACGTTGGAGGAGAACAGGGTCTACTATATATATTCTGATTAGAATTTTCAACAAACTTTATAAATATATTAATTACCTTACGGTTTGAGGCATTTTGAAGTTGTCGCAGTGCCTGAATTGCATGTTGGAGGAGAAGAGGGGCTGAAATATTTATTCAGATTAGAGTTTTCAACAAACTTCTTAAATATCCTAGTGAACTTAGAGTTTGATGTCTTTTGAAGTTGTCGCAGTGCTAGAATTGCATGTTGAAGAACAGGGGCTACAATGTACAATCAGATTAGATTTTTCAACAAACTGTGTAAATATATTAATTACCTTACGGTTTGAGGTATTTTGAATTTGTCGCTGTGCCTCAATTGCATGTTGGAGGAGAAGAGGGGCTGAAAAATATATTCAGATTAGAGTTTTCAACAAACTTCAAAATGTCTTTTGAAGTTGACGCAGTGCTAGAATTGTTCGTTGAAGAAGAACAGGGTCTACAATATATATTCAGATTTGATTTTTCAACATACTTTATAATTATATTAATTACCTTACGGTTTGAGGTATTTTGAAATTGTCGCAGAGTCAGAATTGTACGTTGAAAGAAAACAGGGGCCACAATATATATTCAGATTAGATTTTTCAACAAACTTCTTAATTATCTTAGTTATCTTACAGTTTGATATCGTTTGAAGTTGTCACAGTGCCAGAATTGTACGTTGGAGGAGAAGAGTGGCTGAAATATATTTTCAGATTAGAGTTTTCAACAACCTTCTTAAATATCCTAGTTATCTTACAGCTTGATGTCTTTTGAAGCTTTCGCAGTGCAAGAATTGTACGTTGAAGAACAGGTTCTACAATATATATTCAGATTAGTGTTTTCAACAAACTTTTTAAATATATTACTTACCTTACGGTTTGAGGTATTTTGAAGTTGTCGCAGTGCCTGAATTGCATGTTGGAGGAGAAGAGGGGCTGAAATATATATTCAGATTAGAGCTTTCAACAAACTTCTTAAATAACCTAGTTATCTTACAGTTTGATGTCTTTTGAAGTTGTCGCAGTGCAGGAATTCTACATTGGAGGAGAAGAGGGGCTGAAATATATTTTCAGATTAGAGTTTTCAACAAACTTCAAAATGTCTTTTGAAGTTGTCGCAGTGCTAGAATTGCACGTTGAAGAAGAACAGGTTCTACAATATATATTCAGATTAGAGTTTTCAACAAACTTTTTAAATATATTACTTACCTTACGGTTTGAGGTATTTTGAAATTATCGCAGAGACAGAATTGTACGTTGGAGGAGAACAGGGGCTGAAATATATTTTCAGATTAGAGTTTTCAACAAACTTCTTATATGTCCTAGTTATCTTACAGCTTTATGTCTTTTGAAGCTGTCGCAGTGCAAGAATTGTACGTTGAAGAACAGGTTCTACAATATATCTTCAGATTAGAGTTTTCAACAAACTTTTTAAATATATTACTTACCTTACGGTTTGAGGTATTTTGAAATTGTCGCAGAGTCAGAATTGTACGTTGGAGGCGAAGAGGGGATGAAATATATATTCAGATTAGAGTTTTCAACAAACTTCAAAATGTCTTTTGAAGTTGTCGCAGTGCCAGAATTCTACGTTGGAGGAGAAGAGGGGCTGAAAAATATATTCAGATTAGAGTTTTCAACAAACTTTTTAAGTATTTTGCTTACCTTACGGTTTGAGGTATTTTGAAATTGTCGCAGAATCAGAATTGTACGTTGGAGGAGAAGAGGGTCTGAAATATATATTCAGATTAGTGTTTTCAAAAAACTTCAAAATGTCTTTTGAAGTTGTCGCAGTGCCAGAATTCTACGTTGGAGGAGAAGAGGGGCTGAAATATATATTCAGATTAGAGTTTTCAACAAACATTTTAAATATTTTGCTTACCTTACGGTTTGAGGTATTTTGAAATTGTCGCAGAATCAGAATTGTACGTTGGAGGAGAAGAGGGTCTGAAATATATATTCAGATTAGAGTTTTCAAAAAACTTCAAAATGTCTTTTGAAGTTGTCGCAGTGCTAGAATTGCACGCTGAAGAAGAACAGGGTCTACAATATATATTCAGATTAGAGTTTTCAAAAAACTTCTTAATTATCCTCGTTATCTTACAGTTTGATATCGTTTGAATTTGTCGCAGTGCCAGAATTGTACGTTGGAGGCGAAGAGGGGATGAAATATATATTCAGATTAGAGTTTTCAACAAACTTCAAAATGTCTTTTGAAGTTGTCGCAGTGCCAGAATTCTACGTTGGAGGAGAAGAGGGGCTGAAAAATATATTCAGATTAGAGTTTTCAACAAATTTTTAAGTATTTTGCTTACCTTACGGTTTGAGGTATTTTGAAATTGTCGCAGAATCAGAATTGAACGTTGGAGGAGAAGAGGGTCTGAAATATATATTCAGATTAGTGTTTTCAAAAAACTTCAAAATGTCTTTTGAAGTTGTCGCAGTGCCAGAATTCTACGTTGGAGGAGAAGAGGGGCTGAAATATATATTCAGATTAGAGTTTTCAACAAACTTTTTAAATATTTTGCTTACCTTACGGTTTGAGATATTTTGAATTTGTCGCAGTGCCTGAATTGCATGTTGGAGGAGAAGAGGGGCTGAAATATATATTCAGATTAGAGTTTTCAACAAACTTTTTAAATATATTACTTACCTTACGGTTTGAGGTATTTTGAGGTTGTCGCAAAGCCAGAATTGTACGTTGGAGGAGAACAGGGTCTACAATATATATTCTGATTAGAATTTTCAACAAACTTTATAAATATATTAATTACCTTACGGTTTGGGGTATTTTGAAGTTGTCGCAGTGCCTGAATTGCATGTTGGAGGAGAAGAGGGGCTGAAATATATATTCAGAATAGAGTTTTCAACAAACTTCTTAAATATCCTAGTTTTCTTAGAGTTTGATGTCTTTTGAAGTTGTCGCAGTGCTAGAATTGCATGTTGAAGAACAGGGGCTACAATGTATAATCAGATTAGATTTTTCAACAAACTGTAAATATATTAATTACCTTACGGTTTGAGGTATTTTGAATTTGTCGCTGTGCCTGAATTGCATGTTGGAGGAGAAGAGGGGCTGAAAAATATATTCAGATTAGAGTTTTCAACAAACTTTTTAAATATATTACTTACCTTACGGTTTGAGGTATTTTGAAGTTGTCGCAGTGTCTGAATTGCATGTTGGAGGAGAAGAGGGGCAACAATATATATTCAGATTAGATTTCTCAACAAATTTTATAAATATATTAATTACCTTACGGTTTGAGGTATTTTGAAGTTGTCGCAGTGTCTGAATTGCATGTTGGAGGAGAAGAGGGGCTGAAATATATATTCAGATTAGAGCTTTCAACAAACTTCTTAAATGTCCTAGTTATCTTACAGTTAGAAGTCTTTTGAATTTGTCGCAGTGCCAGAATTCTACGTTGGAGGAGAAGAGGGGCTGAAATATATATTCAGATTAGAGTTTTCAACAAACTTCAAAATGTCTTTTGAAGTTGTCGCAGTGCTAGAATTGCACGTTGAATAAGAACAGGGTCTACAATATATATTCAGATTTGATTTTTCAACATACTTTATAAATATATTAATTACCTTACAGTTTGAGGTATTTTGAAGATGCCGCGGTGCCGGAATTGCATGTTGGAGGATAAGAGGGGCTGAAATATATATTCAGATTAGATTTTTCAACAAACTTTATAAATATATTGATTACCTTACGGTTTGAAGTATTTTGAAGTTGTCGCAGAGTCAGAATTGTACGTTGGAAGAAAACAGGGGCCACAATATATATTCAGATTAGATTTTTCAACAAACTTTATAAATATATTAATTACCTTACGGTTTGAAGTATTTTGAAGTTGTCGCTGTGTCAGAATTGTACGTTGGAGGAGAAGAGGGGCTACAATATTTATTCAGATTAGATTTTTCAACAAACTTCTTAAATATCCTAGTTATCTTACAGCTTGATGTCTTTTGAAGCTTTCGCAGTGCAAGAATTGTACGTTGAAGAACGGGTTCTACAATATATATTCAGATTAGTTTTCAACAAACTTTTTAAATATATTACTTACCTTACGGTTTGAGGTATTTTGAAGTTGTCGCAGTGCCTGAATTGCATGTTGGAGGAGAAGAGGGGCTGAAATATATATTCAGATTAGAGCTTTCAGCAAACTTCTTAAAAATCCTAGTTATCTTACAGTTTGATGTCTTTTGAGGTTGTTGCAGTGCCAGAATTCTACGTTGGAGGAGAAGAGGGGCTGAAATATATATTCAGATTAGATTTTTCAACAAACTTCAAAATGTCTTTTGAAGTTGTCGCAGTGCTAGAATTGCACGTTGAAGAAGAACAGGGTCTACAATATATATTCAGATTAGATTTTTCAACAAACTATATAAATATATTTATTACCTTACGGGTTGATGTATTTTGAAATTGTCGCAGAATCAGAATTGTACGTTGGAGGAGAAGAGGGTCTGAAATATATATTCAGATTAGATTTTTCAACAAACTTCAAAATGTCTTTTGAAGTTGTCGCAGTGCTAGAATTGCACGTTGAAGAAGAACAGGGTCTACAATATATATTCAGATTAGAGTTTTCAAAAAACTTCTTAATTATCCTAGTTATCTTACAGTTTGATATCGTTTGAAGTTGTCGCAGGTCCAGAATTCTACGTTGGAGGAGAAGAGGGGCTGAAATATATTTTCAGATTAGAGTTTTCAACAAACTTCTTATATGTCCTAGTTATGTTACAGCTTGATGTCTTTTGAAGCTGTCGCAGTGCAAGAATTGTACGTTGAAGAACAGGTTCTACAATATATATTCAGATTAGAGTTTTCAACAAACTTTTTAAATAAATTACTTACCTTACGGTTTGAGGTATTTTGAAATTGTCGCAGAGTCAGAATTGTACGTTGGAGGAGAAGAGGGGATGAAATATATATTCAGATTAGAGTTTTCAACAAACTTCAAAATGTCTTTTGAAGTTGACGCAGTGCTAGAATTGTACGTTGAAGAAGAACAAGGTCTACAATATATATTCAGATTAGATTTTTCAACAAACTTTATAAATATATTAATTACCTTACGGTTTGAGGTATTTTGAAATTGTCGCAGAATCAGAATTGTACGTTGGAGGAGAAGAGGGTCGAAAATATATATTCAGATTAGAGTTTTCAACAAACATCAAAATGTCATTTGAAGTTGTCGCAGTGCTAGAATTGCACGTTGATGAAGAACAGGGTCTACAATATATATTCAGATTAGATTTTTCAACAAACTTTATAAATATATTAATTACTTTACGGATTGAGGTATTTAGAAGTTGTCGCAGTGCCAGAATTGTACGTTGGAGGAGAAGAGGGGCTGAAATATATATTCAAATTAGATTTTTCAACCAACTTTTTAAATATATTAATTACCTTACGGTTTGAGTTATTTTGAAATTGTCGCAGGGCCAGAATTGTACCTTGGAAGAAAACAGGGGCTACAATATATATTCAGATTAGATTTTTCAATAAACTTTATAAATATATTAATGACATTACGGTTTGAGGTATTTTGAAGTTGCCGCAGAGCCAGAATTGTACGTTGTAGAAGAACAGGTGCTAAAATATAAATTCAAATTAAATTTTTGAAAAACTTTTAAAATATATTAATTACCTTACGGTTTGAGGTATTTTGAGATTGTCGCAGAGTCAGCATTGTACGTTGGAGGAGAACAGGGGCTACAATATATATTCAGATTAGATTTTTCAACAAACTTTATAAATATATTAATTACCTTACGGTTTGAAGTAATTTGAAGTTGTCGCAGTGCCAGAATTTTACGCTGGAGGAGAAGAGGGGCTGAAATATATATTCAGATTAGAGTTTTCAACAAACTTTTTAAATATATTACTTACCTTACGGTTTGAGGTATTTTGAAATTGTCGCAGAATCAGAATTGTACGTTGGAGGAGAAGAGGGGCTGAAATATATTTTCAGATTAGAGTTTTCAACAAATTTCAAAATGTCTTTTGAAGTTGACGCAGTGCTAGAATTGTTCGTTGAAGAAGAACAGGGACTACAATATATATTCAGATTGGAGTTTTCAACAAACTTTTTAAATATGTTAATTACCTTACGGTTTGAGATATTTTGAATTTGTCGCAGCGCCAGAATTGTACGTTGGGGGAGAGCAGGGGCTACAATATATATTCAGATAAAATTTTTCAACAAACTTTATAAATATTTTAATAACCTTACGGTTTCAGGTATTATGAATTTGTCGCAGTGCCAGAATTGTACGTTGGAGGAGAACAGGGGCTACAATATATATTCAGATTAGATTTTTCAAGAAACTTCTTAATTAACCTAGTTATCTTACAGTTTGATATCGATTGAAGTTGTCGCAGTGCCAGAATAGTACGTTGGAGGAGTAGAGGGGCTGAAATATATATTCAGATTAGAGTTTTCAATAAACTTTATAAATATATAAATGAAATTAAGGTTTGAGGTATTTTGAAGTTGTCGCAGAGACAGAATTGTACGTTGGAGGAGAACAGGGGCCACAATATATATTCAGATTAGATTTTTCAATAAACTTTATAAATATATAAATGAAATTAAGGTTTGAGGTATTTTGAAGTTGTCGCAGAGACAGAATTGTACGTTGGAGGAGAACAGGGGCCACAATATATATTCAGATTAGATTTTTCAATAAACTTTATAAATATATAAATGAAATTAAGGTTTGAGGTATTTTGAAGTTAGATTAGAGTTTTCAACAAACTTCAAAATGTCTTTTGAAGTTGACGCAGTGCTAGAATTGTACGTTGAAGAAGACCAAAGTCTACAATATACATTCAGATTAGATTTTTCAACAAACTTAAAAAATATATTAATTACCTTACGGTTTGAGGTATTTTGAAATTGTCGCAGAGTCAGAATTGTGCGTTGGAAGAAAACAAGGGTTACAATATATACTCAGATTAGATTTTTCAACAAACTTTATAAATATATTAACTACCTTACGGTTTGAGGTATTTTGAATTTGTCGCAGTGCCAGAATTGTACGTTGGAGGAGAAGAGGGGCTGAAATATATATTCAAATTAGATTTTTCAACCAACTTTTTAAATATATTAATTACCTTACGGTTTGAGTTATTTTGAAATTGTCGCAGGGCCAGAATTGTACGTTGGAGGAGAACAGGGGCTACAATATATATTCAGATTAGATTTTTCAACAAACTTCTTAATTATCCTAGTTATCTTACAGTTTGATATCTTTTGAAGTTGTCGCAGTGCCAGGATTGTACGTTGGAGGAGAAGAGGGGCTGAAATATATTTTCAGATTAGAGTTTTCAACAAACTTCTTAAATATCCTAGTTATCTTACAGGTTGATGTCTTTTGAAGCTGTCGCAGTGCAAGAATTGTACGTTGAAGAACAGGTTCTAAAATATATATTCAGATTAGATTTTTCAACAAACTTTATAAATATATTAATTACCTTACGGTTTGAGGTATTTTGAAGTTGTCGCAGTGCCTGAATTGCACGTTGCAGGAGAAGAGGGGCTGAAATATATTTTCAGATTAGAGTTTTCAACAAACTTCTTAAATATCCTAGTTATCTTACAGCTTGATGTCTTTTGAAGCTGTCGCAGTGCAGAAATTGTACGTTGAAGATCAGGTTCCACAGTATATATTCAGATTAGAGTTTTCAACAAACTTTTTAAATTTATTACTTACCTTACGGCTTGAGGTATTTTGAAATTGTCGCAGAGTCAGAATTGTACGTTGGAGGAGAACAGGGGCTACAATATATAATCAGATTAGACTTTTCAACAAACTTTTTAAATATGTTACTTACCTTACGGTTTGAGGTATTTTGAAGTTGTCGCAGTGCCTGAATTGCATGTTGGAGGAGAAGAGGGGCTGAAATATGTATTCAGATTAGAGTTTTCAACAAACTTCTTAAATATCCTAGTTATCTTACAGCTTGATGTCTTTTGAAGTTGTCGCAGTGCAAGAATTGTACGTTGAAGAACAGGGGCTACAATATATATTCAGATTAGATTTTTCAACAAACTTCTTTAATTATCTTAGTTATCTTACAGTTTGATATCTTGTCGCAGTGCCAGAATTGCACGTTGGAGGAGAAGGGGGGCTGAAATATATATTCAGATTAGAGTTTTCAACAAACTTTTTAAATATGTTACTTACCTTTCGGTTTGAGGTATTTTGAAATAGTCGCAGGGCCAGAATTGTACGTTGGAGGAGAACAGGGGCTACAATATATATTCAGATTAGAGTTTTCAACAAAGCTTTTAAATATCCTGGTTATCTTAGAGTTTGATTTCTTTTGAAGTTGTCGCAGTGCCAGAATTGTACGTTGGAGGAGAAGAGGGGCTGAAATATATATTGAGATTAGATTTTTCAACAATCTTTTTAAATATTTACTTACCTTACGGTTTGAGGTATTTTGAAGTTGTCACAGAGCCAGAATTGTACGTTGGAGGAGAACAGGGGCTACAATATATATTCAGATTAGATTTTTCAACAAATTTTATAAATATATTAATTACCTTACGGTTTGAATTATTTTGAAGTTGTCGCAGAGCTAGAATTGTACGTTGGAGGAGAACAGAGGCTGAAATATAAATTGGGATTAGATTTTTCAACAAACTTTTTAAATATTTACTTACCTTACGGTTTGAGGTATTTTGAATTTGTCGCAGAGCCAGAATTGTACGTTGAAGAAGAACAGGGTCTACAATATATATTCAGATTGGATTTTTCAACAAATTTAATAAATATATTAATTACCTTACGGTTTGAGGTATTTTGAAATTGTCGCAGAGCCAGAATTGTACGCTGGAGGAGAACAGAGGCTGAAATATAAATTGGGATTAGATTTTTCAACAAACTTTTTAAATATTTACTTACCTTACGGTTTGAGTTATTTTGAAGTTGTCGCAGAGCCAGAATTGTACGTTGAAGAAGAACAGGGTCTACAATATATATTCAGATTAGATTTTTCAACAAATTTAATAAATATATTAATTACCTTACGGTTTGAGGTATTTTGAAGTTGTCGCAGAGCCAGAATTGAACATTGAAGAAGAACAGGGTCTACAATATATATTCAGATTAGATTTTTCAACAAATTTAATAAATATATTAATTAGCTTACGGTTTGAGGTGTTTTGAAATTGTCGCAGTGCCTGAATTGCATGTTGGAGGAGAAGAGTGGCTGAAATATATATTCAGATTAGAGTTTTCAACAAACTTTTTAAATATCCTAGTTATCTTACAGCTTGATGTCTTTTGAAGCTGTCGCAGTGCAAGAATTGTACGTTGAAGGTCAGGTTCTACAGTATATATTCAGATTAGAGTTTTCAACAAACTTTTTAAATATATTACTTACCTTACGGTTTGAGGTATTTTGAAATTGTCGCAGAGTCAGGATTGTACGTTGGAGGAGAACAGGGGCTTCAATATATATTCAGATTAGATTTTTCAACAAACTTTATAAATATATTAATTACCTTACAGTTTGAGGTATTTTGAAGTTGTCGCAGTGTCAGAATTGTACGTTGCAGGAGAACAGGGGCTACAATATACATTCAGATTAGATTTTTCAACAAACTTCTTAATTATCCTAGTTATCTGACAGTTTGATATCTTTTCAAGTTGTCGCATTACCAGAATTGTACGTTGGAGAAGAGGGGCTGAAATATATATTCAGATTAGAGTTTTCAACAAACTTTTTAAATTTCCTAGTTATCTTACAGGTTGATGTCTTTTGAAGCTGTCGCAGTGCAAGGATTGTACGTTGAAGAACAGGTTCTACAATATATATTCAGATTAGATTTTTCAACAAACTTTATAAATATATTAATTACCTTAAGGTTTGAGGTATTTTGAAGTTGTCGCAGTGCCTGAATTGCACGTTGCAGGAGAAGAGGGGCTGAAATATATATTCAGATTAGAGTTTTCAACAAACTTTTTAAATATATTACCTACCTTACGGTTTGAGGTATTGTGAAACTGTCGCAGAGTCAGAATTGTACGTTGGAGGAAAACAGGGGCTACAATATATATTCAGATTAGATTTTTCAGCAAACTTTATAAATATATTAATTACCTTACGGTTTGAGGTATTTTGAAGTTGTCGCAGTGCCTGAATTGCATGTTGGAGGAGAAGAGGGGCTGAAATATATATTCAGATTAGAGTTTTCAACAAACTTCTTAAATATCCTAGTTATCTTACAGCTTGATGTCTTTTGAAGTTGTCGCAGTGCAAGAATTGTACGTTGAAGAACAGGGGCTACAATATATATTCAGATTAGATTTTTCAACAAACTTCTTAATTATCTTAGTTATCTTACAGTTTGATATTTTGTCGCAGTGCCTGAATTGCACGTTGGAGGAGAAGAGGGGCTGAAATATATTTTCAGATTAGAGTTTTCAACAAACTTTATAAATATATTAATTACCTTACGGTTTGAGGTATTTTGAAATTGTCGCAGAGACAGAATTGTACGTTGGAAGAAAACAGGGGGTACAATATATATTGAGAATAGATTTTTCAACAAACTTTTTAAATTTATTAATTACCTTAGGGTTTGAGGTCTTTTGAAGTTGTCGCGGTGCCAGAATTGTGCGTTGGAGGAGAAGAGAGGCTGAAATATATATTCACATTAGATTTTTCAACAAACTTTTTAAATATATTAATTACCTTACGGTTTGAGATATTTTGAATTTGTCGCAGCGCCAGTATTGTACGTTGGGGGAGAGCAGGGGCTACAATATATATTCAGATTAAATTTTTCAACACACTTTATAAATATTTTAATAACCTTACGGTTTCAGGTATTATGAATTTGTCGCAGTGCCAGAATTGTACGTTGGGGGAGAACAGAGGCAGAAATATATATTCAGATTAGGTTTTTCAACAAACCTTTTAAAAATATTAATTACCTTACGGTTTGAGGTCTTTTGAAGTTGTCGCAGGGCCAGAATTGTACGTTGGAGGAGAAGAGGGGCTGAAATATATATTCAGATTAGAGTTTTCAACAAACTTCAAAATGTCTTTTGAAGTTGACGCAGTGCTAGAATTGTACGTTGAAGAAGAACAAGGTCCACAATATATATTCAGATTAGATTTTTCAAGAAACTTCTTAATTATCCTAGTTATCTTACAGTTTGATATCGTTTGAAGTTGTCGCAGTGCCAGAATAGTACGTTGGAGGAGAAGAGGGGCTGAAATATATATTCAGATTAGAGTTTTCAAGAAACTTCTTAATTATCCTAGTTATCTTACAGTTTGATATCGTTTGAAGTTGTCGCAGTGCCAGAATAGTACGTTGGAGGAGAACAGGGGCTACAATATATATTCAGATTAGATTTTTCAAGAAACTTCTTAATTATCCTAGTTATCTTACAGTTTGATTTCGTTTGAAGTTGTCGCAGAGCCAGAATTGTACGTTGGAGGAGAACAGGGGCTACAATATATATTCAGATTAGATTTTTCAAGAAACTTCTTAATTATCCTAGCTATCTTACAGTTTGATATCGTTTGAAGTTGTCGCAGTGCCAGAATAGTACGTTGGAGGAGAAGAGGGGCTGAAATATATATTCAGATTAGAGTTTTCAACAAACTTCAAAATGTCTTTTGAAGTTGACGCAGTGCTAGAATTGTACGTTGAAGAAGAACAAGGTCTACAATATATATTCAGATTAGATTTTTCAACAAACTTAAAAAATATATTAATTACCTTACGGTTTGAGGTATTTTGAAATTGTCGCAGAGCCAGAATTGTACGTTGGAGGAGAACAGGGGCTCCAATATATATTCAGATTAGATTTTTCAAGAAACTTCTTAATTATCCTAGTTATCTTACAGTTTGATTTCGTTTGAAGTTGTCGCAGAGTCAGAATTGTGCGTTGGAAGAAAACAAGGGTTACAATATATACTCAGATTAGATTTTTCAACAAACTTTATAAATATATTAACTACCTTACGGTTTGAGGTATTTTGAATTTGTCGCAGTGCCAGAATTGTACGTTGGAGGAGAAGAGGGGCTGAAATATATATTCAAATTAGATTTTTCAACCAACTTTTTAAATATATTAACTACCTTACGGTTTGAGGTATTTTGAATTTGTCGCAGTGCCAGAATTGTACGTTGGAGGAGAAGAGGGGCTGAAATATATATTCAAATTAGATTTTTCAACCAACTTTTTAAATATATTAATTACCTTACGGTTTGAGGTATTTTGAATTTGTCGCAGTGCCAGAATTGTACGTTGGAGGAGAAGAGGGGCTGAAATATATATTCAAATTAGATTTTTCAACCAACTTTTTAAATATATTAATTACCTTACGGTTTGAGGTATTTTGAAGTTGTCGCAGAGCCAGAATTGTACGTTGGAGGAGAACAGGGGCTACAATATATATTCAGATTAGATTTTTCAACAAACATTATAAATATATTAATTACCTTACGGTTTGAAGTATTTTGAAGTTGTCGCAGAGCCAGAATTGTACGTTGGAGTACAACAGAGGCTGAAATATAAATTGGGATTAGATTTTTCAACAAAATTTTAAATATTTACTTACCTTACGGTTTGAGGTATTTTGAAGTTGTCGCAGAGCCAGAATTGTACGTTGAAGAAGAACAGGGTCTACAATATATATTCAGATTAGATTTTTCAACAAATTTAATAATTATATTAATTACCTTACGGTTTGAGGTATTTTGAAATTGTCGCAGAGTCAGAATTGTACGTTGGAGGAGAAGAGGGTCTGAAATATATATTCAGATTAGAGTTTTCAACAAACTTCTTAATTATTCTAGTTATCTTACAGTTTGATATCTTTTGAAGTTGTCGCAGTGCCAGAATTCTACGTTGGAGGAGAAGAGGGTCTGAAATATATATTCAGATTAGAAATTTCAACAAACTTCTTAATTATTCTAGTTATCTTACAGTTTGATATCTTTTGAAGTTGTCGCAGAGTCAGAATTGTACGTTGGAGGAGAAGAGGGGCTGAAATATATATTCAAATTATATTTTTCAACCAACTTTTTAAATATATTAATTACCTAACGGTTTGAGTTATTTTGAAATTGTCGCAGAGCCAGAATTGTACCTTGGAAGAAAACAGGGGCTACAATATATATTCAGATTAGATTTTTCAATAAACTTTATAAATATATTAATGACATTACGGTTTGAGGCATTTTGAAGTTGCCGCAGAGCCAGAATTGTACGTTGTAGAAGAGCAGGTGCTAAAATATAAATTCAAATTAAATTTTTGAAAAACTTTTAAAATATATTAATTACCTTACGGTTTGAGGTATTTTGAGATTGTCGCAGAGTCAGCATTGTACGTTGGAGGAGAACAGGGGCTACAATATATATTCAGATTAGATTTTTCAGCAAACTTTATAAATATATTAATTACCTTACGGTTTGAGGTATTTTTAAATTGTCGCAGAGTCAGAATTGTACGTTGGAGGAGAAGAGGGGCTGAAATATATTTTCAGGTTAGAGTTTTCAACAAACTTCAAAATGTCTTTTGAAGTTGACGCAGTGCTAGAATTGTTCGTTGAAGAAGAACAGGGACTACAATATATATTCAGATTGGAGTTTTCAACAAACTTTTTAAATATATTACTTACCTTACGGTTTGAGGTATTTTGAAATTGTCGCAGAGTCAGAATTGTACGTTGGAGGAGAACAGGGGCTACAATATATATTCAGATTAGATTTTTCAGCAAACTTTATAAATATATTAATTACCTTACGGTTTGAGGTATTTTGAAATTGTCGCAGAGACAGAATTGTACGTTGGAGGAGAACAGGGGCTACAATATATATTCAGATTAGATTTTTCAACAAATTTAATAATTATATTAATTACCTTACGGTTTGAGGTAATTTGAAGTTGTCGCAGTGCCTGAATTGCATGTTGGAGGAGAAGGGGGTATGAAATATATATTCAAATTAGATTTTTCAACCAACTTTTTAAATATATTTGTTACCTTACGGTTTGAGTTATTTTGAAATTATCGCAGGGCCAGAATTGTACGTTGGAAGAAAACAGGGGCTACAATATATATTGAGAATAGATTTTTCAACAAACTTTTTAAATGTATTAATTACCTTAGGGTTTGAGGTCTTTTGAAGTTGTCGCAGAGACAGAATTGTACGTTGGAGGAGAAGAGAGGCTGAAATATATATTCACATTAGATTTTTCAACAAACTTTTTAAATATATTAATTACCTTACGGTTTGAGATACTTTGAATTTGTCGCAGCGCCAGAATTGTACGTTGGGGGAGAGCAGGGGCTACAATATATATTCAGATTAAATTTTTCAACAAACTTTATAAATATTTTAATAACCTTACGGTTTCAGGTATTATGAATTTGTCGCAGTGCCAGAATTGTACGTTGGGGGAGAACAGAGGCAGAAATATATATTCAGATTAGGTTTTTCAACAAGCCTTTTAAAAATATTAATTACCTTACGGTTTGAGGTCTTTTGAAGTTGTCGCAGAGACAGAATTGTACGTTGGAGGAGAACAGGGGCTACAATATATATTCAGATTAGATTTTTCAAGAAACTTCTTAATTAACCTAGTTATCTTACAGTTTGATATCGATTGAAGTTGTCGCAGTGCCAGAATAGTACGTTGGAGGAGTAGAGGGGCTGAGATATATATTCAGATTAGAGTTTTCAACAAACTTCAAAATGTATTTTGAAGTTGACGCAGTGCTAGAATTGTACGTTGAAGAAGACCAAAGTCTACAATATACATTCAGATTAGATTTTTCAACAAACTTAAAAAATATATTAATTACCTTACGGTTTGAGGTATTTTGAAATTGTCGCAGAGTCAGAATTGTGCGTTGGAAGAAAACAAGGGTTACAATATATACTCAGATTAGATTTTTCAACAAACTTTATAAATATATTAACTACCTTACGGTTTGAGGTATTTTGAATTTGTCGCAGTGCCAGAATTGTACGTTGGAGGAGAAGAGGGGCTGAAATATATATTCAAATTAGATTTTTCAACCAACTTTTTAAATATATTAATTACCTTACGGTTTGAGTTATTTTGAAATTGTCGCAGGGCCAGAATTGTACGTTGAAAGAAAACAGGGGCTACAATATATATTCAGATTAGATTTTTCAATAAACTTTATAAATATTTTAATGAAATTAAGGTTTGAGGTATTTTGAAGTTGTCGCAGAGCCAGAATTGTACGTTGGAGGAGAAGAGAGGCTGAAATATACATTCAAATTATATTTTTCAACAAACATTTTAAATATATTAATTACCTTACGGTTTGAGGTATTTTGAGATTGTGGCAGTGCCAGAATTGTACGTTGGAGGAGACCAGGGGCAACAATGTATATTCAGATTAGATTTTTCAACAAACTTTATAAATATATAAATTACCTTACGGTTTGAGGTATTTGGAAATTGTCGCAGAGCCAGAATTGCACGTTGGAGGAGAACAGGGGCTACAATATATATTCAGATTAGATTTTTCAAGAAACTTCTTAATTATCCTAGTTATCTTACAGTTTGATATCGTTTGAAGTTGTCGCAGTGCCAGAATTGTACGTTGGAGGAGAAGAGGGGCTAAAATATATTTTCAGATTAGATTTTTCAATAAACTTTATAAATATATTAATGGCCTTACGATTTGAGGTATTTTGAAGTTGTCGCAGAGCCAGAATTGTACGTTGTAGAAGAACATGTACTAAAATATAAATTCAAATTAAATTTTTGAAAAACTTTTAAAATATATTAATTACCTTACGGTTTGAGGTATTTTGAGATTGTCGCAGTCAGCATTGTACGTTGGAGGAGAACAGGGGCTACAATAAATATTCAGATTAGATTTTTCAACAAACTTTATAAATATATTAATTACCTTAAGGTTTGAGGTATTTTGAAGTTGTCGCAGTGCCTGAATTGCACGTTGCAGGAGAAGAGGGGCTGAAATATATATTCAGATTAGAGTTTTCAACAAACTTTTTAAATATATTACCTACCTTACGGTTTGAGGTATTGTGAAACTGTCGCAGAGTCAGAATTGTACGTTGGAGGAAAACAGGGGCTACAATATATATTCAGATTAGATTTTTCAGCAAACTTTATAAATATATTAATTACCTTACGGTTTGAGGTATTTTGAAGTTGTCGCAGTGCCTGAATTGCATGTTGGAGGAGAAGAGGGGCTGAAATATATATTCAGATTAGAGTTTTCAACAAACTTCTTAAATATCCTAGTTATCTTACAGCTTGATGTCTTTTGAAGTTGTCGCAGTGCAAGAATTGTACGTTGAAGAACAGGGGCTACAATATATATTCAGATTAGATTTTTCAACAAACTTCTTAATTATCTTAGTTATCTTACAGTTTGATATTTTGTCGCAGTGCCTGAATTGCACGTTGGAGGAGAAGAGGGGCTGAAATATATTTTCAGATTAGAGTTTTCAACAAACTTTATAAATATATTAATTACCTTACGGTTTGAGGTATTTTGAAATTGTCGCAGAGACAGAATTGTACGTTGGAAGAAAACAGGGGGTACAATATATATTGAGAATAGATTTTTCAACAAACTTTTTAAATTTATTAATTACCTTAGGGTTTGAGGTCTTTTGAAGTTGTCGCGGTGCCAGAATTGTGCGTTGGAGGAGAAGAGAGGCTGAAATATATATTCACATTAGATTTTTCAACAAACTTTTTAAATATATTAATTACCTTACGGTTTGAGATATTTTGAATTTGTCGCAGCGCCAGTATTGTACGTTGGGGGAGAGCAGGGGCTACAATATATATTCAGATTAAATTTTTCAACACACTTTATAAATATTTTAATAACCTTACGGTTTCAGGTATTATGAATTTGTCGCAGTGCCAGAATTGTACGTTGGGGGAGAACAGAGGCAGAAATATATATTCAGATTAGATTTTTCAACAAACTTAAAAAATATATTAATTACCTTACGGTTTGAGGTATTTTGAAATTGTCGCAGAGCCAGAATTGTACGTTGGAGGAGAACAGGGGCTACAATATATATTCAGATTAGATTTTTCAAGAAACTTCTTAATTATCCTAGTTATCTTACAGTTTGATTTCGTTTGAAGTTGTCGCAGAGTCAGAATTGTGCGTTGGAAGAAAACAAGGGTTACAATATATACTCAGATTAGATTTTTCAACAAACTTTATAAATATATTAACTACCTTACGGTTTGAGGTATTTTGAATTTGTCGCAGTGCCAGAATTGTACGTTGGAGGAGAAGAGGGGCTGAAATATATATTCAAATTAGATTTTTCAACCAACTTTTTAAATATATTAACTACCTTACGGTTTGAGGTATTTTGAATTTGTCGCAGTGCCAGAATTGTACGTTGGAGGAGAAGAGGGGCTGAAATATATATTCAAATTAGATTTTTCAACCAACTTTTTAAATATATTAATTACCTTACGGTTTGAGGTATTTTGAATTTGTCGCAGTGCCAGAATTGTACGTTGGAGGAGAAGAGGGGCTGAAATATATATTCAAATTAGATTTTTCAACCAACTTTTTAAATATATTAATTACCTTACGGTTTGAGGTATTTTGAAGTTGTCGCAGAGCCAGAATTGTACGTTGGAGGAGAACAGGGGCTACAATATATATTCAGATTAGATTTTTCAACAAACATTATAAATATATTAATTACCTTACGGTTTGAAGTATTTTGAAGTTGTCGCAGAGCCAGAATTGTACGTTGGAGTACAACAGAGGCTGAAATATAAATTGGGATTAGATTTTTCAACAAAATTTTAAATATTTACTTACCTTACGGTTTGAGGTATTTTGAAGTTGTCGCAGAGCCAGAATTGTACGTTGAAGAAGAACAGGGTCTACAATATATATTCAGATTAGATTTTTCAACAAATTTAATAATTATATTAATTACCTTACGGTTTGAGGTATTTTGAAATTGTCGCAGAGTCAGAATTGTACGTTGGAGGAGAAGAGGGTCTGAAATATATATTCAGATTAGAGTTTTCAACAAACTTCTTAATTATTCTAGTTATCTTACAGTTTGATATCTTTTGAAGTTGTCGCAGTGCCAGAATTCTACGTTGGAGGAGAAGAGGGTCTGAAATATATATTCAGATTAGAAATTTCAACAAACTTCTTAATTATTCTAGTTATCTTACAGTTTGATATCTTTTGAAGTTGTCGCAGAGTCAGAATTGTACGTTGGAGGAGAAGAGGGGCTGAAATATATATTCAAATTATATTTTTCAACCAACTTTTTAAATAAATTAATTACCTAACGGTTTGAGTTATTTTGAAATTGTCGCAGAGCCAGAATTGTACCTTGGAAGAAAACAGGGGCTACAATATATATTCAGATTAGATTTTTCAATAAACTTTATAAATATATTAATGACATTACGGTTTGAGGCATTTTGAAGTTGCCGCAGAGCCAGAATTGTACGTTGTAGAAGAGCAGGTGCTAAAATATAAATTCAAATTAAATTTTTGAAAAACTTTTAAAATATATTAATTACCTTACGGTTTGAGGTATTTTGAGATTGTCGCAGAGTCAGCATTGTACGTTGGAGGAGAACAGGGGCTACAATATATATTCAGATTAGATTTTTCAGCAAACTTTATAAATATATTAATTACCTTACGGTTTGAGGTATTTTTAAATTGTCGCAGAGTCAGAATTGTACGTTGGAGGAGAAGAGGGGCTGAAATATATTTTCAGGTTAGAGTTTTCAACAAACTTCAAAATGTCTTTTGAAGTTGACGCAGTGCTAGAATTGTTCGTTGAAGAAGAACAGGGACTACAATATATATTCAGATTGGAGTTTTCAACAAACTTTTTAAATATATTACTTACCTACGGTTTGAGGTATTTTGAAATTGTCGCAGAGTCAGAATTGTACGTTGGAGGAGAACAGGGGCTACAATATATATTCAGATTAGATTTTTCAGCAAACTTTATAAATATATTAATTACCTTACGGTTTGAGGTATTTTGAAATTGTCGCAGAGACAGAATTGTACGTTGGAGGAGAACAGGGGCTACAATATATATTCAGATTAGATTTTTCAACAAACTTTTTAAATGTATTAATTACCTTAGGGTTTGAGGTCTTTTGAAGTTGTCGCAGAGACAGAATTGTACGTTGGAGGAGAAGAGAGGCTGAAATATATATTCACATTAGATTTTTCAACAAACTTTTTAAATATATTAATTACCTTACGGTTTGAGATACTTTGAATTTGTCGCAGCGCCAGAATTGTACGTTGGGGGAGAGCAGGGGCTACAATATATATTCAGATTAAATTTTTCAACAAACTTTATAAATATTTTAATAACCTTACGGTTTCAGGTATTATGAATTTGTCGCAGTGCCAGAATTGTACGTTGGGGGAGAACAGAGGCAGAAATATATATTCAGATTAGGTTTTTCAACAAGCCTTTTAAAAATATTAATTACCTTACGGTTTGAGGTCTTTTGAAGTTGTCGCAGAGACAGAATTGTACGTTGGAGGAGAACAGGGGCTACAATATATATTCAGATTAGATTTTTCAAGAAACTTCTTAATTAACCTAGTTATCTTACAGTTTGATATCGATTGAAGTTGTCGCAGTGCCAGAATAGTACGTTGGAGGAGTAGAGGGGCTGAGATATATATTCAGATTAGAGTTTTCAACAAACTTCAAAATGTCTTTTGAAGTTGACGCAGTGCTAGAATTGTACGTTGAAGAAGACCAAAGTCTACAATATACATTCAGATTAGATTTTTCAACAAACTTAAAAAATATATTAATTACCTTACGGTTTGAGGTATTTTGAAATTGTCGCAGAGTCAGAATTGTGCGTTGGAAGAAAACAAGGGTTACAATATATACTCAGATTAGATTTTTCAACAAACTTTATAAATATATTAACTACCTTACGGTTTGAGGTATTTTGAATTTGTCGCAGTGCCAGAATTGTACGTTGGAGGAGAAGAGGGGCTGAAATATATATTCAAATTAGATTTTTCAACCAACTTTTTAAATATATTAATTACCTTACGGTTTGAGTTATTTTGAAATTGTCGCAGGGCCAGAATTGTACGTTGAAAGAAAACAGGGGCTACAATATATATTCAGATTAGATTTTTCAATAAACTTTATAAATATTTTAATGAAATTAAGGTTTGAGGTATTTTGAAGTTGTCGCAGAGCCAGAATTGTACGTTGGAGGAGAAGAGAGGCTGAAATATACATTCAAATTATATTTTTCAACAAACATTTTAAATATATTAATTACCTTACGGTTTGAGGTATTTTGAGATTGTGGCAGTGCCAGAATTGTACGTTGGAGGAGACCAGGGGCAACAATGTATATTCAGATTAGATTTTTCAACAAACTTTATAAATATATAAATTACCTTACGGTTTGAGGTATTTGGAAATTGTCGCAGAGCCAGAATTGCACGTTGGAGGAGAACAGGGGCTACAATATATATTCAGATTAGATTTTTCAAGAAACTTCTTAATTATCCTAGTTATCTTACAGTTTGATATCGTTTGAAGTTGTCGCAGTGCCAGAATTGTACGTTGGAGGAGAAGAGGGGCTAAAATATATTTTCAGATTAGATTTTTCAATAAACTTTATAAATATATTAATGGCCTTACGATTTGAGGTATTTTGAAGTTGTCGCAGAGCCAGAATTGTACGTTGTAGAAGAACATGTACTAAAATATAAATTCAAATTAAATTTTTGAAAAACTTTTAAAATATATTAATTACCTTACGGTTTGAGGTATTTTGAGATTGTCGCAGTCAGCATTGTACGTTGGAGGAGAACAGGGGCTACAATAAATATTCAGATTAGATTTTTCAACAAACTTTATAAATATATTAATTACCTTACGGTTTGAGATATTTTGAAGTTGTCGCAGTGCCTGAATTGCATGTTGGAGGAGAAGAGGGGCTGAAATATATATTCAGATTAGAGCTTTCAACAAACTTCTTAAAAATCCTAGTTATCTTACAGTTTGATGTCATTTGAAGTTGTCGCAGCGCCAGAATTCTACGTTGGAGTAGAACAGGGGCTGAAATATATTTTCAGATTAGAGTTTTCAACAAACTTCTTAATTATCCTAGTTATCTTATAGTTTGATGTCTTTTGAAGTTGTCGCAGTGTCAGAATTGTACGTTGGAGGAGAACAGGGGCTATAATATATATTCAGATTAGATTTTTCAACAAACTTCTTAATTATCCTAGTTATCTTACAGTTTGATATCTTTTGAAGTTGTCGCAGTGCCAGGATTGTACGTTGGAGGAGAAGAGGGGCTGAAATATATTTTCAGATTAGAGTTTTCAACAAACTTCTTAAATATCCTAGTTATCTTACAGGTTGATGTCTTTTGAAGCTGTCGCAGTGCAAGAATTGTACGTTGAGGAACAGGTTCTAAAATATATATTCAGATTAGATTTTTCAACAAACTTTATAAATATATTAATTACCTTACGGTTTGAGGTATTTTGAAGTTGTCGCAGTGCCTGAATTGCACGTTGCAGGAGAAGAGGGGCTGAAATATATATTCAGATTAGAGTTTTCAACAAACTTCTTAAATATCCTAGTTATCTTACAGCTTGATGTCTTTTGAAGCTGTCGCAGTGCAAGAATTGTACGTTGAAGATCAGGTTCTACAGTATATATTCAGATTAGAGCTTTCAACAAACTTTTTAAATTTATTACTTACCTTACGGCTTGAGGTATTTTGAAATTGTCGCAGAGTCAGAATTGTACGTTGGAGGAGAACAGGGGCTACAATATATATACAGATTAGACTTTTCAACAAACTTTTTAAATATGTTACTTACCTTACGGTTTGAGGTATTTTGAAATTGTCCCAGAGTCAGAATTGTACGTTGGAGGAGAACAGGGGCTACAATATATATTCAGATTAGATTTTTCAACAAACTTTATAAATATATTAATTACGTTACGGTTTGAGGTATTTTGAAGTTGTCGCAGTGCCTGAATTGCATGTTGGAGGAGAAGAGGGTATGAAATATATATTCAAATTAGATTTTTCAACCAACTTTTTAAATATATTTGTTACCTTACGGTTTGAGTTATTTTGAAATTATCGCAGGGCCAGAATTGTACGTTGGAAGAAAACAGGGGCTACAATATATATTGAGAATAGATTTTTCAACAAACTTTTTAAATTTATTAATTACCTTAGGGTTTGAGGTCTTTTGAAGTTGTCGCAGATCCAGAATTGTACGTTGGAGGAGAAGAGAGGCTGAAATATATATTCACATTAGATTTTTCAACAAACTTTTTAAATATATTAATTACCTTATGGTTTGAGATATATTGAATTTGTCGCAGCGCCAGAATTGTACGTTGGGGGAGAGCAGGGGCTACAATATATATTCAGATTAAATTTTTCAACAAACTTTATAAATATTTTAATAACCTTACGGTTTCAGGTATTATGAATTTGTCGCAGTGCCAGAATTGTACGTTGGGGGAGAACGGAGGCAGAAATATATATTCAGATTAGGTTTTTCAACAAACCTTTTAAAAATATTAATTACCTTACGGTTTGAGGTATTTTGAGATTGTCGCAGTCAGCATTGTACGTTGGAGGAGAACAGGGGCTACAATAAATATTCAGATTAGATTTTTCAACAAACTTTATAAATATATTAATTACCTTACGGTTTGAGATATTTTGAAGTTGTCGCAGTGCCTGAATTGCATGTTGGAGGAGAAGAGGGGCTGAAATATATATTCAGATTAGAGCTTTCAACAAACTTCTTAAAAATCCTAGTTATCTTACAGTTTGATGTCATTTGAAGTTGTCGCAGCGCCAGAATTCTACGTTGGAGGAGAACAGGGGCTGAAATATATTTTCAGATTAGAGTTTTCAACAAACTTCTTAATTATCCTAGTTATCTTATAGTTTGATGTCTTTTGAAGTTGTCGCAGTGTCAGAATTGTACGTTGGAGGAGAACAGGGGCTATAATATATATTCAGATTAGATTTTTCAACAAACTTCTTAATTATCCTAGTTATCTTACAGTTTGATATCTTTTGAAGTTGTCGCAGTGCCAGGATTGTACGTTGGAGGAGAAGAGGGGCTGAAATATATTTTCAGATTAGAGTTTTCAACAAACTTCTTAAATATCCTAGTTATCTTACAGGTTGATGTCTTTTGAAGCTGTCGCAGTGCAAGAATTGTACGTTGAAGAACAGGTTCTAAAATATATATTCAGATTAGATTTTTCAACAAACTTTATAAATATATTAATTACCTTACGGTTTGAGGTATTTTGAAGTTGTCGCAGTGCCTGAATTGCACGTTGCAGGAGAAGAGGGGCTGAAATATATATTCAGATTAGAGTTTTCAACAAACTTCTTAAATATCCTAGTTATCTTACAGCTTGATGTCTTTTGAAGCTGTCGCAGTGCAAGAATTGTACGTTGAAGATCAGGTTCTACAGTATATATTCAGATTAGAGTTTTCAACAAACTTTTTAAATTTATTACTTACCTTACGGCTTGAGGTATTTTGAAATTGTCGCAGAGTCAGAATTGTACATTGGAGGAGAACAGGGGCTACAATATATATACAGATTAGACTTTTCAACAAACTTTTTAAATATGTTACTTACCTTACGGTTTGAGGTATTTTGAAATTGTCCCAGAGTCAGAATTGTACGTTGGAGGAGAACAGGGGCTACAATATATATTCAGATTAGATTTTTCAACAAACTTTATAAATATATTAATTACGTTACGGTTTGAGGTATTTTGAAGTTGTCGCAGTGCCTGAATTGCATGTTGGAGGAGAAGAGGGTATGAAATATATATTCAAATTAGATTTTTCAACCAACTTTTTAAATATATTTGTTACCTTACGGTTTGAGTTATTTTGAAATTATCGCAGGGCCAGAATTGTACGTTGGAAGAAAACAGGGGCTACAATATATATTGAGAATAGATTTTTCAACAAACTTTTTAAATTTATTAATTACCTTAGGGTTTGAGGTCTTTTGAAGTTGTCGCAGATCCAGAATTGTACGTTGGAGGAGAAGAGAGGCTGAAATATATATTCACATTAGATTTTTCAACAAACTTTTTAAATATATTAATTACCTTATGGTTTGAGATATATTGAGTTTGTCGCAGCGCCAGAATTGTACGTTGGGGGAGAGCAGGGGCTACAATATATATTCAGATTAAATTTTTCAACAAACTTTATAAATATTTTAATAACCTTACGGTTTCAGGTATTATGAATTTGTCGCAGTGCCAGAATTGTACGTTGGGGGAGAACGGAGGCAGAAATATATATTCAGATTAGGTTTTTCAACAAACCTTTTAAAAATATTAATTACCTTACGGTTTGAGGTCTTTTGAAGTTGTCGCAGAGACAGAATTGTACGTTGGAGGAGAACAGGGGCTACAATATATATTCAGATTAGATTTTTCAAGAAACTTCTTAATTAACCTAGTTATCTTACAGTTTGACATCGATTGAAGTTGTCGCAGTGCCAGAATAGTACGTTGGAGGAGTAGAGGGGCTGAAATATATATTCAGATTAGAGTTTTCAACAAACTTCAAAATGTCTTTTGAAGTTGACGCAGTGCTAGAATTGTACGTTGAAGAAGACCAAAGTCTACAATATACATTCAGATTAGATTTTGAAGATCAGGTTCTACAGTATATATTCAGATTAGAGTTTTCAACAAACTTTTTAAATTTATTACTTACCTTACGGCTTGAGGTATTTTGAAATTGTCGCAGAATCAGAATTGTACGTTGGAGGAGAACAGGGGCTACAATATATATTCAGATTAGACTTTTCAACAAACCTTTTAAATATGTTACTTACCTTACGGTTTGAGGTATTTTGAAATTGTCCCAGAGTCAGAATTGTACGTTGGAGGAGAACAGGGGCTACAATATATATTCAGATTAGATTTTTCAACAAACTTTATAAATATATTAATTACCTTAAGTTTTGAGGTATTTTGAAGTTGTCGCAGTGCCTGAATTGCATGTTGGAGGAGAAGAGGGGCTGAAATATGTATTCAGATTAGAGTTTTCAACAAACTTCTTAAATATCCTAGTTATCTTACAGCTTGATGTCTTTTGAAGTTGTCGCAGTGCAAGAATTGTACGTTGAAGAACAGGGGCTACAATATATATTCAGATTAGATTTTTCAACAAACTTCTTAATTATCTTAGTTATCTTACAGTTTGATATCTTGTCGCAGTGCCAGAATTGCACGTTGGAGGAGAAGGGGGGCTGAAATATATATTCAGATTAGAGTTTTCAACAAACTTTTTAAATATGTTACTTACCTTTCGGTTTGAGGTATTTTGAAATTGTCGCAAAGTCAGAATTGTGCGTTGGAAGAAAACAAGGGTTACAATATATACTCAGATTAGATTTTTCAACAAACTTTATAAATATATTAACTACCTTACGGTTTGAGGTATTTTGAATTTGTCGCAGTGCCAGAATTGTACGTTGGAGGACAAGAGGGGCTGAAATATATATTCAAATTAGATTTTTCAACCAACTTTTTAAATATATTAATTACCTTACGGTTTGAGTTATTTTGAAATTGTCGCAGGGCCAGAATTGTACGTTGGAAGAAAACAGGGGCTACAATATATATTCAGATTAGATTTTTCAATAAACTTTATAAATATATTAATGAAATTAAGGTTTGTGGTATTTTGAAGTTGTCGCAGAGCCAGAATTGTACGTTGGAGGAGAAGAGAGGCTGAAATATATATTCAAATTATATTTTTCAACAAACTTTTTAAATATATTAATTACCTTACGGTTTGAGGTATTTTGAGATTGTGGCAGTGCCAGAATTGTACGTTGGAGGAGACCAGGGGCTACAATGTATATTCAGATTAGATTTTTCAACAAACTTTATAAATATATAAATTACCTTACGGTTTGAGGTATTTGGAAATTGTCGCAGAGCCAGAATTGCACGTTGGAGGAGAACAGGGGCTACAATATATATTCAGATTAGATTTTTCAAGAAACTTCTTAATTATTCTAGTTATCTTACAGTTTGATATCGTTTGAAGTTTTCGCAGTGCCAGAATTGTACGTTGGAGGAGAAGAGGGGCTAAAATATATTTTCAGATTAGATTTTTCAATAAACTTTATAAATATATTAATGGCCTTACGATTTGAGGTATTTTGAAGTTGTCGCAGAGCCAGAATTGTACGTTGTAGAAGAACATGTACTAAAATATAAATTCAAATTAAATTTTTGAAAAACTTTTAAAATATATTAATTACCTTACGGTTTGAGGTATTTTGAGATTGTCGCAGTCAGCATTGTACGTTGGAGGAGAACAGGGGCTACAATATATAGTCAGATTAGATTTTTCAACAAACTTTATAAATATATTAATTACCTTACGGTTTGAGATATTTTGAAGTTGTCGCAGTGCCTGAATTGCATGTTGGAGGAGAAGAGGGGCTGAAATATATATTCAGATTAGAGCTTTCAACAAACTTCTTAAAAATCCTAGTTATCTTACAGTTTGATGTCATTTGAAGTTGTCGCAGCGCCAGAATTCTACGTTGGCGGAGAACAGGGGCTGAAATATATTTTCAGATTAGAGTTTTCAACAAACTTCTTAATTATCCTAGTTATCTTATAGATTGATGTCTTTTGAAGTTGTCGCAGTGTCAGAATTGTACGTTGGAGGAGAACAGGGGCTACAATATATATTCAGATTAGATTTTTCAACAAACTTCTTAATTATCCTAGTTATCTTACAGTTTGATATCTTTTGAAGTTGTCGCAGTGCCAGGATTGTACGTTGGAGGAGAAGAGGGGCTGAAATATATTTTCAGATTAGAGTTTTCAACAAACTTCTTAAATATCCTAGTTATCTTACAGGTTGATGTCTTTTGAAGCTGTCGCAGTGCAAGAATTGTACGTTGAAGAACAGGTTCTAAAATATATATTCAGATTAGATTTTTCAACAAACTTTATAAATATATTAATTACCTTACTGTTTGAGGTATTTTGAAGTTGTCGCAGTGCCTGAATTGCACGTTGCAGGAGAAGAGGGGCTGAAATATATATTCAGATTAGAGTTTTCAACAAACTTCTTAAATATCCTAGTTATCTTACAGCTTGATGTCTTTTGAAGCTGTCGCAGTGCAAGAATTGTACGTTGAAGATCAGGTTCTACAGTATATATTCAGATTAGAGTTTTCAACAAACTTTTTAAATTTATTACTTACCTTACGGCTTGAGGTATTTTGAAATTGTCGCAGAGTCAGAATTGTACGTTGGAGGAGAACAGGGGCTACAATATATATTCAGATTAGACTTTTCAACAAATTTTTTAAATATGTTACTTACCTTACGGTTTGAGGTATTTTGAAATTGTCCCAGAGTCAGAATTGTACGTTGGAGGAGAACAGGGGCTACAATATATATTCAGATTAGATTTTTCAACAAACTTTATAAATATATTAATTACCTTAAGTTTTGAGGTATTTTGAAGTTGTCGCAGTGCCAGAATTGCATGTTGGAGGAGAAGAGGGGCTGAAATATGTATTCAGATTAGAGTTTTCAACAAACTTCTTAAATATCCTAGTTATCTTACAGCTTGATGTCTTTTGAAGTTGTCGCAGTGCAAGATTTGTACGTTGAAGAACAGGGGCTACAATATATTGTCACATAGGGACGATAGGACACATAAATAATCCTCAATCATCAACATACGAACATTGCCCCTAGTGCGATTATTGCTTTCGCATAATGTCTTGATTGGCATTGTCAGCACCAACACATTCCGCTGACTTGCCAAGACTCAGCGGTATATCTGGGTCACGCTTTACCAGTGTCAATAAACTATTGTAATGTTTTGTAATAACAGACTATAAATAAAAGCGCGTCATAGATGACAGAGAACAGAAGTATGTGAACTACAACAGAGGTCACGAGTCGCCCGGTGGATACCAGTGTACCCCAAGAGCAGCCCTGAAGATGGTCCCTTACTTATTACTGTAAGTTAGATAATTCGTAATATGTTTTTTTTTTATATAAGCTATGAATAAAATTGTATTTTTTCTGTACTGGTGTTTATCTGAGCTACTCCCCAACCCCCAATAAGTCACGGGTGTGACATGTGGTGGAGGCGCCTAAGGTTTCGGTTAGGGCTAATTCTCCATAATTAGTTCCCGGCCGGCACACTCGTAGGAAAATTGTGGTTGTGTTGTCTTTCTTACAGGGAAAATAGTAATTTAGGTTCCAGCAGGAGCAGCAGCGCTTCACAAACAATGCCAACTCGCACAGCTAACCTCCCTTTCCTGCTTTGAAAATAACAGTTCCCATAGAAATTTCGCAGCACGGAAATTGGCGTACCGCAAAACCCCTTTGAAAAAAGTTCAAGGTTGTCCCGATCACCTGGTAGGGAAACCGTAAATACTCCAACAACGCGGGAGCGGATTCTCGAAACTTGTGACGAATCAGCGGAGGAAGCAGTCCAGAAGGAGTTATCAAAAGCAGGAGAAGAAAATAGAAGAAGCAATATGGACGAAACAATCGCCGAGAACCTGAAAGCGGACAAAATCCCGGCGCTACCAAAATTCCTCTGCCCACCAACGTTTAACCCATGTACAGGGAACGCAACAGTATACATAAGAAGCTATGAAAGAACGGCGACGGCAAATCTGTGGACGAACAGTCTAAAAATGACTTATTTTGGAACATTTCTGGAAGGAGCGGCTGACCACTGGTACCAACGGTACAAGATAGACGAGGACAACCAGAATAAAACATGGGAAGATGTAAAGATGGACTTCTTGAAAGAATATGGCAACCACGAGTCGAAACGTTCCCAGGAAAGACAACTATATGAGAAAAAACAGGGACCAACTCAGTCTATTAAATCCTACTACTTTGAACTACAAGAACTATTCGCCGAATACGACCAACAATTCAGAGTAGAAGAATTCAGGAAATTCTTTGAAACAGGAATGGCCAGGGAATTCTACAACAGTTATAGGCTGATCATGGATGACGATATGAGTTGGGAAAGACTTAAAGTAATAGTCAACAAGTTAGACGATGTGGTACAACGTGAACCAACAAGAGAAGCCCGTCCGACTGGAAACACTGAACCGCAACAGTTTGGATGTAACTATTGCCAACATCACAGTGAACCACATTACGCACCACCTCGTTATAACCAAAGGGGCTCATATGGACCACCGCGGCAAGGGTACCACGCAAGCAGAAGTTATAATCAGGAACAGACAAGACTACAAGACAGACACTATGTACCAACGCCAAGAACACGGAACATCGATGGAAGACCACGCTGTTTCAGATGCAACAGGATAGGGCACTATGCCGTCTCGTGCCCAGAAAACTATAACACGCACCAAAGAAATCAACACCCAAATTGGAAGCGGACGACAAAACTAGAACCCTCCGTCGTCCTCGCAAATAGAGGGTGTGGCGACAGAAAACAATACAACATCTTAACAATACTTTGCATAATAAACAATGAAAAAATATCAGCAATCGTGGATACAGGAGCAGAAAGGAACGTGGTATCGGCAGAGGTAGTCAAAAGTTTCGACAGCAGCGGAAAAGGAGCATTGTTGGTAGCAGGCGGTAAGAGAATCCCAGTTTTAGGAAAAGCAGAAATCAAGATACAAATTGGAGGAAGAGATATGACCTGTGTAGCCAACGTAATTAAACAGCTGCCATACCCGCTTCTTTTAGGAATGGAGTTCCTGGTTGAAAACAATGTCGCCATCAATCTGAAGCAAGGTACTATAAACATAGGAACACTAGGCTTAACTATGAGTATAGGAGCACAGAAAAAAGAGACCGTCGAAGAAGATATTACGAGAATGGAAAAACTGGATACAAAAACAAAGGAAGAATCAAGTAAACAATATACAGACCGTCATAGTATTAGAGTAACGGTTAAGGAGGATGTGTACTTGGAGGCTGGCAAGACGAAACGCATTAAACTGAACTTGGAGGGCAGAAGAAGGGTAAATATGAAAAAGTACAACTTCCAGGAAAACGATAAATTCTTCACAAAGAGACGACATCGAAGAAAATATAAGATCCACCACCGTCGAGGCGACTACTGGATACGCGTGGAGTGCATAGGACATCAGCGAGAAAAAATCCTGAAAGGAATGACAGTGGGCTTTTTACATACAAGAGGAAAAGTAGAACCCGAGGATGGCATAGTACTGCTCAGCAGGGACACGGACGACAGGGTGACGTCAGAAGATCACAACTTGGATCATTTGCAGGAGGGAGAATTCAAACATAAATTAAAGGACTTACTGGCGGCATACAATGATGTGTTTTCCAAAGCCACAAAACACATGGGAATGACAAATTTAACGAAGCATCGAATAGAAGTAGAAAACTCGGAGCCCATAAAAAGTCGCCCATATAGAGTATCCCCAAAGGAGAGACAGATCATAGACGAACAAATCAAGGAGATGTTGTATCACAATATAATCCGTCCGTGCCATTCCCCGTGGGCCAGCCCAGTAGTATTAGTAAAGAAGAAAGACGGTTCCACAAGATTTTGCGTGGATTACAGGAAATTGAACAACGTCACCAAAAAATCATCATACCCAATCCCAGTCATCGATGATATACTCACATACCTCGGAGACGCGCAGTATTTTACTACCTTGGACATGTTTAGTGGTTACTGGCAGGTGAAGCTGGAAGAAGAGTCAAAGCAGTATACAGCATTCGTAGCGCAAGGGCATGGTTCGTACGAGTTCAATGTCCTAAGCTTTGGACTATGCAACGCACCGGCAACATTCCAACAATTAGCCGACAAAGTATTCGAGGGCATGAAGTGGAAGGACGTATTAATATACCTGGACGACATCGTAGTGTTCAGTAGAACATTGGAGGAACACCTACAGAAATTGGAAAAAGTTTTTCAGCGTCTAAGAAAAGCAGGACTCACCCTTAAGCCCAGTAAATGTTCTTATGCTAAAGAAGAGGTGGAACTATTAGGATACATAGTGAGCAGAGAAGGAATACTGCCAGACCCCGCAAAGCTGCAAGCAATACGAGAGTTTCCTAGGCCGAATTATGTCAAGGGGATCCAGAGCTTCCTTGGACTTTGCAACTTTTATCGAAAATTCATCCATAACTTCGCCACGACCGCAAGACCGCTACACGAGTTAACGAAAAAGGATGGCAAATTCAACTGGTTGGAGAAGCATGAACACGCTTTTCAAACCTTAAGAAAGAAACTCTTGTCTGCACCAGTCCTACAACACTTCAACCCAAACGAAGGTACGGAACTACATGTGGATGCTAGCAAGCTAGGAATAGGTGCTGTTCTACTACAAAAAGGAGAAGATCAGAACCAACATCCAATAGCATACATCAGCAGAAGTCTGTCCAAGGCGGAAAAGAATTACACAATCACGGAACTGGAAGGGCTAGCAGCGATATGGGCACTAGGATACCTGCGACATCTGATATACGGAAGACCAGTAAAGATAGTTAGTTATCACCACGCGCTATGTTGGATAAGGTCATTGAAGGATCCCACAGGAAGATTAGCGAGATGGTCACTGAAACTTTCCGAGTACGATTACACCATCGTACACAAAAGTGGCGCTAAACATCAAGATGCGGATTGCCTATCTAGAAACCCGGTCCTAACACCAGAAGAAGCAGAGGAAAACATCGACGACATCCCAACGTTTTTACTAATGCCTACGGACCTGGCACAAGAGCAACGGAAGGATGTTGGACTGAAAGAGATCATATCAGCAATAGAGGACCCGTCAAACAGCCCTATAGGAACAGCAAAAAGAGCAAAAAACTTTCGGTTAGTGGATAACGTACTATACAAAATCAACCCCATGTCAACAGGCCAGGAAAATGTGTTGATTATCCCGGAACACCTAGTGGGAGAAATATTGCATTCCCACCATTCGGAACCACTGTCAGGACATCTAGGAGTAGCAAAAACGCTACATAAAATAAGAAGTAGATACTACTGGGAAACCCTAAGCAAAGATGTAGAAAAGTTCGTCAAGGGATGTCCAGACTGTCAAGCGAGGAAGGGCCTAGAAGGAAAGAAACCCGCGGGACTTTTACAGTCCATACCGGTGGAAACACCATTCGTAAGAGTAGGGATCGACATATTGGGACCATTTCGAAAGAGCAAAAAAGGAAACACCGTAATAATCGTAGCAACGGATTACGCCACAAGATGGGCGGAGACACAGGCACTACCGGATGGTAAAGCAAGGAACGTAGCCAAATTTATAATGGAAAAAATTATAACCAGACACGGAGCGCCAAGATATCTTTTAAGCGACAGAGGAACCAATTTTAGGTCAGAACTGGTGAGGAAGGTAGTCAGCAGATTAGGAACGTACAATCAGTACACGACTGCTTACCACCCAAACTGTAATGGACTGACGGAAAGATTGAATAAAACCCTAGCGAATATGTTGTCGATGTATACAAACACACAGCAGACAGACTGGGACGAATACTTACCCCACGTGACATTTGCGTATAACACAGCGATACAGGATACAACAAGGTATTCACCATTTATGTTAGTTTATGGCAGAGAAGCAATCCTACCGACCGAAGCGAACCTGATGGAACCCTGCAACTCAACTGATGCGGAACAAATTAGGGAGAAGGCTCTTGCGGTGAGGAGTGAAGCGGTGGAAAATATTAGGAAGAGACAGAACTTTGACAAAGGCAGGTACGACAAGGACCATCGACATGTGGAGTTCTCAATAGGAGATAAAGTTAAAGTTTTCGAAGTGAAAAACTACTGCTGAGATGGTTTGGACCTTATTATATTACTAAGAAAGTGTCAGAAGTAGATTACGAAGTTAGGAAAGGTGAGGCTAGTAATGCCAAAAAAGAGGTGATACATGTAAGTAGGATTTTAAATTACCACGACCCATGGGCGGCGAAACCGAAAGAAGGGGAAGAGGATAACGGAAAAGAGTAAGTAGAAAACAATAATGGAATATCGCGAGTTAAATACTCTGTACGTTCTAATACCTAAGAACGTGTCGGATAAATATAAATTAATGTAAAGATCGTAAAGAGTATTAGTATAATTAATTAAATAGGTTTTGTTTTAATAATAGTGTATAATAAACAGCAATGTAAAGTCAATCATAAACAACATACTGCGTGAAAAATATTTTGTTCTAGTTAGCAATCCACACTAATCCTAGGGTTCACCATCGTATGGCTACAACACGGAAGCGGAACCAAGCTAATCTAATACACTCACCACAGTACCACAGCCAGTCGAAAGGACAAATCAAGGTGGACAGACCGAGACAGGCCAGGATAGAGTGACTTGGTGTGAAAGTGTAGAAGAACAATTGTTTGCCCGCGCAATCCGGGAAGCCAGGTGGTAACCCACAGGAAGAATTAGTGTGGAAGGACTTATAATCTTGTGATCACGTGATATGGACCTTGTGAACGTAAAATAGAAATTTAAAGTTGGGGGCCAATTTTAGGATGCCGGGGGGACATGTCACATAGGGACGATAGGACACATAAATAATCCTCAATCATCAACATACGAACATTGCCCCTAGTGCGATTATTGCTTTCGCATAATGTCTTGATTGGGATTGTCAGCACCAACACATTCCGCTGACTTGCCAAGACTCAGCGGTATATCTGGGTCACGCTTTACTAGTGTCAATAAACTATTGTAATGTTTTGTAATAACAGAATATAAATAAAAGCGCGTCAAAGATGACAGAGAACAGAAGTATGTGAACTACAACAGAGGTCACGAGTCGCCCGGTGGATACCAGTGAACCCCAAGAGCAGCCCTGAAGATGGTCCCTTACTTATTACTGTAAGTTAGATAATTCGTAATATGTTTTTTTTTTATATAAGCTATGAATAAAATTGTATTTATTCTGTACTGGTGTTTATCTGAGCTACTCCCCAACCCCCAATAAGTCACGGCTGTGACAATATATTCAGATTAGATTTTTCAACAAACTTTTTAAATATATTAATTACCTTACGGTTTGAGGTATTTTGAGATTGTCGCAGAGCCAGAATTGTACGTTGGAGGAGAACAGGGGCTACAATATATATTCAGATTAGATTTTTCAAGAAACTTCTTAATTATCCTAGTTATCTTACAGTTTGATATCGTTTGAAGTTATCACGGTGCCAGAATTGTACGTTGGAGGAGAAGAGGGGCTGAAATATATTTTCAGATTAGAGTTTTCAACAAACTTTTTAAATATTTTACTTACCTTACGGTTTGAGGTATTTTGAAATTGTCGCAGAATCAGAATTGTACGTTGGAGGAGAAGAGGGACTGAAATATATATTCAGATTAGAGTTTTCAACAAACTTCAAAATGTCTTTTGAAGTTGTCGCAGTGCTAGAATTGCACGTTGAAGAAGAACAGGGTCTACAATATATATTCAGATTAGATTTTTCAACAAACTTTATAAATATATTAATTACCTTACGGTTTGAGGTATTTTGAAATTGTCGCAGAGTCAGAATTGTACGTTGGAAGAAAACAGGGCCCACAATATATAATCAGATTAGATTTTTCAACAAACTTTATAAATATATTAATTACCTTACGGTTTGAGGTATTTTGTAGTTGTCGCAGTGCCTGAATTGCACGTTGCAGGAGAAGAGGGGCTGAAATATATATTCAGATTAGAGCTTTCAACAAACTTCTTAAATATCCTAGTTATCTTACAGCTTGATGTCTTTTGAAGCTGTCGCAGTGCAAGAATTGTACGTTGAAGGTCAGGTTCTACAGTATATATTCAGATTAGAGTTTTCAACAAACTTTTTAAATTTATTACTTTCCTTACGGTTTGAGGTATTTTGAAATTGTCGCAGAGTCAGGATTGTACGTTGGAGGAGAACAGGGGCTTCAATATATTTTCAGATTAGATTTTTCAACAAACTTTATAAATATATTAATTACCTGACGGTTTGAGGTATTTTGAAGTTGTCGCAGTGTCAGAATTGTACGTTGCAGGAGAACAGGGGCTACAATATACATTCAGATTAGATTTTTCAACAAACTTCTTAATTATCCTAGTTATCTTACAGTTTGATATCTTTTGAAGTTGTCGCGTTGCCAGAATTGTACGTTGGAGAAGAGGGGCTGAAATATATATTCAGATTAGAGTTTTCAACAAACTTTTTAAATATGTTACTTACCTTACGGTTCGAGGTATTTTGAAATTGTCGCAGAGTCAGAATTGTACGTTGGAGGAGAACAGGGGCTACAATATATATTCAGATTAAAGTTTTCAACAAACTTTATAAATATATTAATTACCTTACGGTTTGAGTTATTTTGAAGATGTCGCAGTGCCGGAATTGCATGTTGGAGGATAAGAGGGGCTGAAATATATATTCAGATTAGAGTTTTCAACAAACTTTTTAAATATGTTACTTACCTTACGGTTCGAGGTATTTTGAAATTGTCGCAGAGTCAGAATTGTACGTTGGAGGAGAACAGGGGCTACAATTTATATTCAGATTAAAGTTTTCAACAAACTTTATAAATATATTAATTACCTTACGGTTTGAGTTATTTTGAAGATGTCGCAGTGCCGGAATTGCATGTTGGAGGATAAGAGGGGCTGAAATATATATTCAGATTAGAGTTTTCAACAAACTTCTTATTTGTCCTAGTTATCTTACAGCTTGATGTCTTTCGAAGCTGTCGCAGTGCAAGAATTGTACGTTGAAGAACAGGTTCTACAATATATATTCAGATTTCGGTTTTCAACAAACTTTTTAAATATATTACTTACCTTACGGTTTGAGGTATTTTGAAATTGTCGCAGAGTCAGAATTGTACGTTGGAGGAGAAGAGGGGCTGAAATATATTTTCAGATTAGAGTTTTCAACAAATTTCAAAATGTCTTTTGAAGTTGACGCAGTGCTAGAATTGCACGTTGAAGAAGAACAAGGTCTACAATATATATTCAGATTAGATTTTTCAACAAACTTTATAAATATATTAATTACCTTACCGTTTGAGGTATTTTGAAGTTGTCGCAGTGCCTGAATTGCATGTTGGAGTGGAAGAGGGGCTAAAATATATTTTCAGATTAGAGTTTTCAACAAACTTCTTAATTATTCTAGTTATCTTACAGTTTGATATCTTTTGAAGTTGTCGCAGTGCCAGAATTCTACGTTGGAGGAGAAGAGGGTCTGAAATATATATTCAGATTAGAGTTTTCAACAAACTTCAAAATGTCTTTTGAAGTTGTCGCAGTGCTAGAATTGCACGTTGATGAAGAACAGGGTCTACAATATATATATTCAGATTAGATTTTTCAACAAACTTTATAAATATATTAATTACCTTACGGATTGAGGTATTTAGAAGTTGTCGCAGTGTCAGAATTGTACGTTGGAGGAGAAAAGGGGCTGAAATATATATTCAAATTAGATTTTTCAACCAACTTTTTAAATATATTAATTACCTTACGGTTTGAGTTATTTTGAAATTGTCGCAGAGCCAGAATTGTACCTTGGAAGAAAACAGGGGCTACAATATATATTCAGATTAGATTTTTCAATAAACTTTATAAATATATTAATGACATTACGGTTTGAGGTATTTTGAAGTTGCCGCAGAGCCAGAATTGTACGTTGTAGAAGAACAGGTGCTAAAATATAAATTCAAATTAAATTTTTGAAAAACTTTTAAAATATATTAATTACCTTACGGTTTGAGGTATTTTGAGATTGTCGCAGAGTCAGCATTGTACGTTGGAGGAGAACAGGGGCTACAATATATATTCAGATTAGATTTTTCAGCAAACTTTATAAATATATTAATTACCTTACGGTTTGAGGTATTATGAAATTGTCGCAGAGTCAGAATTGTACGTTGGAGGAGAAGAGGGGCTGAAATATATTTTCAGATTAGAGTTTTCAACAAACTTCAAAATGTCTTTTGAAGTTGACGCAGTGCTAGAATTGTACGTTGAAGAAGAACAAGGTCTACAATATATATTCAGATTAGATTTTTCAACAAACTTAAAAAATATATTAATTACCTTACGGTTTGAGGTATTTTGAGATTGTCGCAGAGTCAGCATAGTACGTTGGAGGAGAACAGGGGCTACAATATATATTCAGATTAGATTTTTCAGCAAACTTTATAAATATATTAATTACCTTACGGTTTGAGGTATTTTGAAGTTGTCGCAGTGCCTGAATTGCATGTTGGAGGAGAAGAGGGGCTGAAATATATATTCAAATTAGATTTTTCAACCAACTTTTTAAATATATTTGTTACCTTACGGTTTGAGTTATTTTGAAATTATCGCAGGGCCAGAATTGTACGTTGGAAGAAAACAGGGGCTACAATATATATTGAGATTAGATTTTTCAACGAACTTTTTAAATTTATTAATTACCTTACGGTTTGAGATATTTTGAATTTGTCGCAGCGCCAGAATTGTACGTTGGGGGCGAGCAGGGGCTACAATATATATTCAGATTAAATTTTTCAACAAACTTTATAAATATTTTAATAACCTTACGGTTTCAGGTATTATGAATTTGTCGCAGTGCCAGAATTGTACGATGGGGGAGAACAGAGGCAGAAATATAAATTCAGATTAGGTTTTTCAACAAACCTTTTAAAAATATTAATTACCTTACGGTTTGATGTCTTTTGAAGTTGTCGCAGGGCCAGAATTGTACGTTGGAGGAGAAGAGGGGCTGAAATATATATTCAGATTAGAGTTTTCAACAAACTTCAAAATGTCTTATGAAGTTGACTCAGTGCTAGAATTGTACGTTGAAGAAGAACAAGATCTACAATATATATTCAGATTAGATTTTTCAACAAACTTAAAAACTATATTAATTACCTTACGGTTTGAGGTATTTTGAAATTGTCGCAGGGCCAGAATTGTACGTTGGAAGAAAACAGTGACTACAATATATATTCAGATTAGATTTTTCAATAAACTTTATATATATATTAATGAAATTAAGGTTTGAGGTATTTTGAAGTTGTCGCAGAGCCAGAATTGTACGTTGGAGGAGAACAGGGGCTACAATATATATTCAGATTAGATTTTTCAAGAAACTTCTTAATTATCCTAGTTATCTTACAGTTTGATATCGTTTGAAGTTGTCGCAGTGCCAGAATGGTACGTTGAAGGAGAAGAGGGGCTGAAATATATATTCAGATTAGAGTTTTCAACAAACTTCAAAATGTCTTTTGAAGTTGACGCAGTGCTAAAATTGTACGTTGAAGAAGAACAAAGTCTACAATATATATTCTGATTAGATTTTTCAACAAACTTAAAAAATATATTAATTACCTTACGGTTTGAGGTATTTTGAAATTGTCGCAGAGTCAGAATTGTGCGTTGGAAGAAAATAAGGGTTACAATATATACTCAGATTAGATTTTTCAACAAACTTTATAAATATATTAACTACCTTACGGTTTGAGGTATTTTGAAGTTGTCGCAGTGCCAGAATTGTACGTTGGAGGAGAAGAGGGGCTGAAATATATATTCAAATTAGATTTTTCAACCAACTTTTTAAATATATTAATTACCTTACGGTTTGAGTTATTTTGAATTTGTCGCAGGGCCAGAATTGTATGTTGGAGGAGAAGAGGGGCTGAAATATATATTGAGATTAGATTTTTCAACAAACCTTTTAAATATATTAATTACCCTACGGTTTGAAGTATTTTGAAGTTGTCGCAGAGCCAGAATTGTACGTTGGAGGAGAAGAGAGGTTGAAATATATATTCAAATTATATTTTTCAACAAACTTTTTAAATATATTAATTACCTTACGGTTTGAGGTATTTTGAGATTGTCGCAGTGCCAGAATTGTACGTTGGACGAGACCAGGGGCTACAATATATATTCAGATTTGATTTTTCAAGAAACTTCTTAATTATCCTAGTTATCTTACAGTTTGTTATCGTTTAAAGTTGTCGCAGTGCCAGAATTGTACGTTGGAGGAGAAGAGGGGCTAAAATATATTTTCAGATTATATTTTTCAATAAACTTTATAAATATATTAATGGCCTTACGATTTGAGGTATTTTGAAGTTGTCGCAGAGCCAGAATTGTACGTTGTAGAAGAACATGTACTAAAATATAAATTCAAATTAAATTTTTGAAAAACTTTTAAAATATATTAATTACCTTACGGTTTGTGGTATTTTGAGATTGTCGCAGTCAGCATTGTACGTTGGAGGAGAACAGGGACTACAATATATATTCAGATTAGATTTTTCAACAAACTTTATAAATATTTTAATTACCTTACGGTTTGAGATATTTTGAAGTTGTCGCAGTGCCTGAATTGCATGTTGGAGGAGAAGAGGGGCTGAAATATATATTGAGAATAGATTTTTCAACAAACTTCTTATATGTCCTAGTTATCTTACAGCTTGATGTCTTTTGAAGCTGTCGCAGTGCAAGAATTGTACGTTGAAGAACAGGTTCTACAATATATATTCAGATTACAGTTTTCAACAAACTTTTTAAATATATTACTTACCTTACGGTTTGAGGTTTTTTGAAATTGTCGCAGAGTCAGAATTGTACGTTGGAGGAGAAGAGGGGCTGAAATATATATTCAGATTAGAGTTTTCAACAAACTTCAAAATGTCTTTTGAAGTTGTCGCAGTGCTAGAATTGCACGTTGATGAAGAACAGGGTCTACAATAGATATTCAGATTAGAGTTTTCAACAAACTTTATAAATATATTAATTACCTTACGGTTTGAGGTATTTTGAAGTTGTCGCAGTGCCTGAATTGCATGTTGGAGTGGAAGAGGGGCTGAAATATATTTTCAGATTAGAGTTTTCAACAAACTTCTTAATTATTCTAGTTATCTTAGAGTTTGATATCTTTTGAAGTTGTCGCAGTGCCAGAATTCTACGTTGGAGGAGAAGAGGGGCTGAAATATATATTCAGATTAGAGTTTTCAACAAACTTCAAAATGTCTTTTGAAGTTGTCGCAGTGCTAGAATTGCACGTTGATGAAGAACAGGGTCTACAATATATATTCAGATTAGATTTTTCAACAAACTTTATAAATATATTAATTACCTTACGGATTGAGGTACTTAGAAGTTGTCGCAGTGTCAGAATTGTACGTTGGAGGAGAAGAGGGGCAGAAATATATATTCAGATTAGGTTTTTCAACAAACCTTTTAAAAATATTAATTACTTTACGGTTTGAGGTCCTTTGAAGTTGTCGCAGGGCCAGAATTGAACGTTGGAGGAGAAGAGGGGATGAAATATATATTCAGATTAGAGTTTTCAACAAACTTCAAAATGTCTTTTGAAGTTGACGCAGTGCTAGAATTGTACGTTGAGGAAGAACAAGGTCTACAATATATATATTCAGATTAGATTTTTCAAGAAACTTCTTAATTATCCTAGTTATCTTACAGTTTGACATCGTTTGAAGTTGTCGCAGTGCCAGAATTGTACGTTGGAGGAGAAGAGGGGCTAAAATATATTTTCAGATTAGATTTTTCAATAAACTTTATAAATATATTAATGGCCTTACGATTTAAGGTATTTTGAAATTGTCGCAGAGTCAGAATTGTACGTTGGAAGAAATCAGGGGCCACAATATATATTCAGATTAGATTTTTCAACAAACTTTATAAATATATTAATTACCTTACGGTTTGAGGTATTTTGAAATTGTCGCAGAGTCAGAATTGTACGTTGGAAGAAATCAGGGGCCACAATATATATTCAGATTAGATTTTTCAACAAACTTTATAAATATATTAATTACCTTACGGATTGAGGTACTTAGAAGTTGTCGCAGTGTCAGAATTGTACGTTGGAGGAGAAGAGGGGCAGAAATATATATTCAGATTAGGTTTTTCAACAAACCTTTTAAAAATATTAATTACTTTACGGTTTGAGGTCCTTTGAAGTTGTCGCAGGGCCAGAATTGAACGTTGGAGGAGAAGAGGGGCTGAAATATATATTCAGATTAGAGTTTTCAACAAACTTCAAAATGTCTTTTGAAGTTGTCGCAGTGCTAGAATTGCACGTTGATGAAGAACAGGGTCTACAATATATATTCAGATTAGATTTTTCAACAAACTTTATAAATATATTAATTACCTTACGGATTGAGGTACTTAGAAGTTGTCGCAGTGTCAGAATTGTACGTTGGAGGAGAAGAGGGGCTGAAATATATATTCAAATTAGATTTTTCAACCAACCTTTTAAATATATTAATTACCTTACGGTTTGAGTTATTTTGAAATTGTCGCAGGGCCTGAATTGTACCTTGGAAGAAAACAGGGGCTATAATATATATTCAGATTAGAATTTTCAATAAACTTTATAAATATATTAATGACATTACGGTTTGAGGTATTTTGAAGTTGCCGCAGAGCCAGAATTGTACGTTGTTGAAGAACAGGTGCTAAAATGTAAATTCAAATTAAATTTTTGAAAAACTTTTATAATATATTAATTACCTTACGGTTTGAGGTATTTTGAGATTGTGGCCGAGTCAGCATTGTACGTTGGAGGAGAACAGGGGCTACAATATATATTCAGATTAGATTTTTCAACAAACTTTATAAATATATTAATAACATTACGGTTTGAGGTATTTTGAAATTGTCGCAGAGACATAATTGTACGTTGGAGGAGAACAGGGGCTACAATATATATTCAGATTAGATTTTTCAACAAACTTTATAAATATATTAATTACCTTACGGTTTGAGGTATTTTGAAATTATCGCAGGGCCAGAATTGTACTTTGGAGGAGAAGAGAGGCTGAAATATATATTCACATTAGATTTTTCAACAAACTTTTTAAATATATTATTTACCTTACGGTTTGAGATATTTTGAATTTGTCGCAGCGCCAGAATTGTACGTTGGGGGAGAGCAGGGGCTACAATATATATTCAGATTAAATTTTTCAACAAACTTTATAAATATTTTAATAACCTTACGGTTTCAGGTATTATGAATTTGTCGCAGTGCCAGAATTGAACGTTGGGGGAGAACAGAGGCAGAAATATATATTCAGATTAGGTTTTTCAACAAACCTTTTAAAAATATTAATTACTTTACGGTTTGAGGTCCTTTGAAGTTGTCGCAGGGCCAGAATTGAACGTTGGAGGAGAAGAGGGGATGAAATATATATTCAGATTAGAGTTTTCAACAAACTTCAAAATGTCTTTTGAAGTTGACGCAGTGCTAGAATTGTACGTTGAGGAAGAACAAGGTCTACAATATATATATTCAGATTAGATTTTTCAAGAAACTTCTTAATTATCCTAGTTATCTTACAGTTTGACATCGTTTGAAGTTGTCGCAGTGCCAGAATTGTACGTTGGAGGAGAAGAGGGGCTAAAATATATTTTCAGATTAGATTTTTCAATAAACTTTATAAATATATTAATGGCCTTACGATTTAAGGTATTTTGAAATTGTCGCAGAGTCAGAATTGTACGTTGGAAGAAATCAGGGGCCACAATATATATTCAGATTAGATTTTTCAACAAACTTTATAAATATATTAATTACCTTACGGTTTGAGGTATTTTGAAATTGTCGCAGAGTCAGAATTGTACGTTGGAAGAAATCAGGGGCCACAATATATATTCAGATTAGATTTTTCAACAAATTTCATAAATGTATTAATTACCTTACGGTTTGAGGTGTTTTGAAGTTGTCGCAGTGCCTGAATTGCATGTTGGAGGAGAAGAGTGGCTGAAATATATATTCAGATTAGAGTTTTCAACAAACACCTTAATTATTCTAGTTATCTTACAGTTTGATATCTTTTGAAGTTGTCGCAGTGCCAGAATTCTATGTTGGAGGAGAAGAGGGGCTGAAATATATATTCAGATTGGAGTTTTCAACAAACATTTTAAATACTTTACTTACCTTACGGTTTGAGGTATTTTGAAATTGTCGCAGAATCAGAATTGTACGTTGGAGGAGAAGAGGGTCTGAAATATATATTCAGATTAGAGTTTTCAACAAACTTCAAAATGTCTTTTGAAGTTGTCGCAGTGCTAGAATTGCACGTTGATGAAGAACAGGGTCTACAATATATATTCAGATAAGATTTTTCAACAAACTTTATTAATATATTAATTACCTTACGGATTGAGGTATTTAGAAGTTGTCGCAGTGTCAGAATTGTACGTTGGAGGAGAAGAGGGGCTGAAATATATATTCAGATTAGATTTTTCAATAAACTTTATAAATATATTAATGACATTACGGTTTGAGGTATTTTGAAGTTGCCGCAGAGCCAGAATTGTACGTTGTAGAAGAACAGGTGCTAAAATATAAATTCAAATTAAATTTTTGAAAAACTTTTAAAATATATTAATTACCTTACGGTTTGAGGTATTTTGAGATTGTCGCAGAGTCAGCATTGTACGTTGGAGGAGAAGAGGGGCTGAAATATATTTTCACATTAGGTTTTTCAACAAACCTTTTAAAAATATTAAATACCTTACGGTTTGATGTCTTTTGCAGTTGTCGCAGGGCCAGAATTGTACGTTGGAGGAGAAGAGGGGCTGAAATATATATTCAGATTAGAGTTTTCAACAAACTTCAAAATGTCTTTTGAAGTTGACGCAGTGCTAGAATTGTACGTTGAAGAAGAACAAGGTCTACAATATATATTCTGATTAGATTTTTCAAAAAACTTTATAAATATATTTATTACCTTACGGTTTGAGGTATTATGAAATTGTCGCAGAGTCAGAATTGTACGTTGGAGGAGAAGAGGGGCTGAAATATATTTTCAGATTAGGTTTTTCAACAAACCTTTTAAAAATATTAATTACGTAACGGTTTGATGTCTTTTGAAGTTGTCGCAGGGCTAGAATTGTACGTTGGAGGAGAAGAGGGGCTGAAATATATATTCAGATTAGAGTTTTCAACAAACTTCAAAATGTCTTTTGAAGTTGACGCAGTGCTAGAATTGTACGTTGAAGAAGAACAAGGTCTACAATATATATTCTGATTAGATTTTTCAGCAAACTTTATAAATATATTAATTACCTTACGGTTTGAGGTATTATGAAATTGTCGCAGAGTCAGAATTGTACGTTGGAGGAGAAGAGGGGTTGAAATATATTTTCAGATTAGGTTTTTCAACAAACCCTTTAAAAATATTAATTACCTTACGGTTTGAGGTATTTTGAAATTGTCGCAGAGTCAGAATTGTGCGTTGGAGGAGAAGAGGGGCTGAAATATATATTCAGATTAGAGTTTTCAACAAACTTCAAAATGTCTTTTGAAGTTGACGCAGTGCTAGAATTGTACGTTGAAGAAGAACAAGGTCTACAATATATACTCAGATTAGATTTTTCAACAAACTTTATAAATATATTAACTACCTTACGGTTTGAGGTATTTTGAAGTTGTCGCAGAGCCAGAACTGTACGTTGTAGAAGAACAGGTGCTAAAATATAAATTCAAATTAAATTTTTGAAAAACATTTAAAATATATTAATTACCTTACGGTTTGAGGTATTTTGAGATTGTCGCAGGGTCAGCATTGTATGTTGGAGGAGAAGAGGGGCTGAAATATATATTGAGATTAGATTTTTCAACAAAGCTTTTAAATATATTAATTACCTTACGGTTTGAAGTATTTTGAAGTTGTCGCAGAGCCAGAATTGTACGTTGGAGGAGAAGAGAGGCTGAAATATATATTCAAATTATATTTTTCAACAAACTTTTTAAATATATTAATTACCTTACGGTTTGAGGTATTTTGAGATTGTCGCAGTGCCAGAATTGTACGTTGGAGGAGACCAGGGGCTACAATGTATATTCAGATTAGATTTTTCAACAAACTTTATAAATATATAAATTACCTTACGGTTTGAGGTATTTGGAAATTGTCGCAGAGCCAGAATTGTACGTTGGAGGAGAACAGGGGCTACAATATATATTCAGATTAGATTTTTCAAGAAACTTGTTAATTATCCTAGTTATCTTACAGTTTGTTATCGTTTAAAGTTGTCGCAGTGCCAGAATTGTATGTTGTAGAAGAACATGTACTAAAATATAAATTCAAATTAAATTTTTGAAAAACTTTTAAAATAAATTAATTACCTTACGGTTTGAGGTATTTTGAAATTGTCGCAGAGTCAGAATTGTACGTTGGAAGAAATCAGGGGCTACAATATATATTCAGATTAGATTTTTCAACAAACTTTATAAATATATTAATTACCTTACGGTTTGAGATATTTTGAAGTTGTCGCAGTGCCTGAATTGCATGTTGGAGGAGAAGAGGGGCTGAAATATATATTGAGAATAGATTTTTCAACAAACTTCAAAATGTCTTTTGAAGTTGTCGCAGTGCTAGAATTGCACGTTGAAGAAGAACAGGGTCTACAATATATATTCAGATTTGATTTTTCAACAAACTTTATAAATATATTAATTACCTTACGGTTTGAGGTAATTTGAAATTGTCGCAGAGTCAGAATTGTACGTTGGAAGAAATCAGGGGCCACAATATATATTCAGATTAGATTTTTCAACAAACTTTATAAATATATTAATTACCTTAGGGTTTGAGGTATTTTGAAATTGTCGCAGAGTCAGAATTGTACGTTGGAAGAAATCAGGGGCCACAATATATATTCAGATTAGATTTTTCAACAAATTTCATAAATGTATTAATTACCTTACGGTTTGAGGTGTTTTGAAGTTGTCGCAGTGCCTGAATTGCATGTTGGAAGAGAAGAGTGGCTGAAATATATATTCAGATTAGAGTTTTCAACAAACTTCTTAATTAATCTAGTTATCTTACAGTTTGATATCTTTTGAAGTTGTCGCGGTGCCAGAATTCTACGTTGGAGGGGAAGAGGGGCTGAAATATATATTCAGATTGGAGTTTTCAACAAACATTTTAAATATTTTACTTACCTTACGGTTTGAGGTATTTTGAAATTGTCGCAGAGTCAGAATTGTACGATGGAGGAGAAGAGGGGCTGAAATATATTTTCAGATTAGAGTTTTCAACAAACTTCTTATATGTCCTAGTTATCTTACAGCTTGATGTCTTTTGAAGCTGTCGCAGTGCAAGAATTGTACGTTGAAGAACAGGTTCTACAATATATATTCAGATTACAGTTTTCAACAAACTTTTTAAATATATTACTTACCTTACGGTTTGAGGTATTTTGAAATTGTCGCAGAGTCAGAATTGTACGTTGGAGGAGAAGAGGGGCTGAAATATATTTTCAGATTAGAGTTTTCAACAAACTTCAAAATGTCTTTTGAAGTTGACGCAGTGCTAGAATTGCAGGTTGAAGAAGAACAAGGTCTACAATATATATTCAGATTAGATTTTTTAACAAACTTTATAAATATATTAATTACCTTACGGTTTGAGGTATTTTGAAGTTGTCGCAGTGCCTGAATTGCATGTTGAAGTGGAAGAGGGGCTGAAATATATTTTCAGATTAGAGTTTTCAACAAACTTCAAAATGTCTTTTGAAGTTGTCGCAGTGCTAGAATTGCACGTTGATGAAGAACAGGGTCTACAATATATATTCAGATTAGATTTTTCAACAAACTTTATAAATATATTAATTACCTTACGGATTGAGGTACTTAGAAGTTGTCGCAGTGTCAGAATTGAACGTTGGAGGAGAAGAGGGGCTGAAATATATATTCAGATTAGAGTTTTCAACAAATTTCAAAATGTCTTTTGAAGTTGTCGCAGTACTAGATTTGCACGTTGAAGAAGAACAGGGTTTACAATATATATTCAGATTAGATTTTTCAACAAACTTTATAAATATATTAATTACCTTACGGATTGAGGTACTTAGAAGTTGTCGCAGTGTCAGAATTGAACGTTGGAGGAGAAGAGGGGCTGAAATATATATTCAGATTAGAGTTTTCAACAAATTTCAAAATGTCTTTTGAAGTTGTCGCAGTACTAGATTTGCACGTTGAAGAAGAACAGGGTTTACAATATATATTCAGATTATATTTTTTAACAAACTTTATAAATATATTAATTACCTTACGGTTTGAGGTATTTTGAAATTGTCGCAGAGTCAGAATTGTACGTTGGAAGAAAACAGGGGCCACAATATATAATCAGATTAGATTTTTCAACAAACTTTATAAATATATTAATTACCTTACGGTTTGAAGTATTTTGAAGTTGTCGCAGTGTCAGAATTGTACGTTGGAGGAGAACAGGGGCTACAATATATATTCAGATTAGATTTTTCACCAAACTTTTTAATTATCCTAGTTATCTTACAGTTTGATATCTTTTGAAGTTGTCGCAGTGTCAGAATTGTACGTTGGAGGAGAACAGGGGCTACAATATATATTCAGATTAGATTTTTCAACAAACTTCTTAATTATCCTAGTTATCTTACAGTTTGATATCCTTTGAAGTTGTCGCTGTGCCAGAATTGTACGTTGGAGGAGAAGAGGGGCTGAAATATATTTTCAAATTAGAGTTTTCAACAAACTTCTAAAATATCCTAGTTATCTTACAGCTTGATGTCTTTTGAAGCTGTCGCAGTGCAAGAATTGTACGTTGAAGATCAGGTTCTACAGTATATATTCAGATTAGAGTTTTCAACAAACTTTTTAAATTTATTACTTACCTTACGGTTTGAGGTATTTTGAAGTTGTCGCAGAGTCAGGATTGTACGTTGGAGTGGAAGAGGGGCTGAAATATATTTTCAGATTAGAGTTTTCAACAAACTTCTTAATTATTCTAGTTATCTTAGAGTTTGATATCTTTTGAATTTGTCGCAGTGCCAGAATTCTACGTTGGAGGAGAAGAGGGGCTGAAATATATATTCAGATTAGAGTTTTCAACAAACTTCAAAATGTCTTTTGAAGTTGTCGCAGTGCTAGAATTGCACGTTGATGAAGAACAGGGTCCACAATATATATTCAGATTAGATTTTTCAACAAACTTTATAAATATATTAATTACCTTACGGATTGAGGTACTTAGAAGTTGTCGCAGTGTCAGAATTGTACGTTGGAGGAGAAGAGGGGCTGAAATATATATTCAAATTAGATTTTTCAACCAACTTTTTAAATATATTAATTACCTTACGGTTTGAGTTATTTTGAAGTTGTCGCAGAGTCAGGATTGTACGTTGGAGTGGAAGAGGGGCTGAAATATATTTTCAGATTAGAGTTTTCAACAAACCTCTTAATTATTCTAGTTATCTTAGAGTTTGATATCTTTTGAATTTGTCGCAGGGCCAGAATTGTACCTTGGAAGAAAACAGGGGCTACAATATATATTCAGATTAGATTTTTCAATAAATTTTATAAATATATTAATGACATTACGGTTTGAGGTATATTGAAGTTGCCGCAGAGCCAGAATTGTACGTTGTAGAAGAACAGGTGCTAAAATATAAATTCAAATTAAATTTTTGAAAAACTTTTAAAATATATTAATTACCTTACGGTTTCAGGTATTTTGAGATTGTCGCAGAGTCAGCATTGTACGTTGGAGGAGAACAGGGGCTACAATATATATTCAGATTAGATTTTTCAACAAACTTTATAAATATATTATTAACCTTACGGTTTGAGGTATTTTGAAATTGTCGCAGAGACAGAATTGTACGTTGGAGGAGAACAGGGGCTACAATATATATTCAGATTAGATTTTTCAACAAACTTTATAAATATATTAATTACCTTACGGTTTGAGGTATTATGAAATTATCGCAGGGCCAGAATTGTACGTTGGAGGAGAAGAGAGGCTGAAATATATATTCACATTAGATTTTTCAACAAACTTTTTAAATATATTAATTACCTTACGGTTTGAGATATTTTGAATTTGTCGCAGCGCCAGAATTGTACGTTGGGGGAGAGGAGGGGCTACAATATATATTCAGATTAAATTTTTCAACAAACTTTATAAATATTTTAATAACCTTACGGTTTCAGGTATTATGAATTTGTCGCAGTGCCAGAATTGTACGTTGTAGAAGAACATGTACTAAAATATAAATTCAAATTAAATTTTTGAAAAACTTTTAAAATAAATTAATTTCCTTACGGTTTGAGGTATTTTGAGATTGTCGCAGTCAGCATTGTTCGTTGGAGGAGAACAGGGGCTACAATATATATTCAGATTAGATTTTTCAACAAACTTTATAAATATATTAATTACCTTACGGTTTGAGATATTTTGAAGTTGTCGCAGTGCCTGAATTGCATGATGGAGGAGAAGAGGGGCTGAAATATATATTGAGAATAGATTTTTCAACAAACTTCAAAATGTCTTTTGAAGTTGTCGCAGTGCTAGAATTGCACGTTGAAGAAGAACAGGGTCTACAATATATATTCAGATTTGATTTTTCAACATACTTTATAAATATATTAATTACCTTACGGTTTGAGGTATATTGAAATTGTCGCAGAGTCAGAATTGTACGTTGGAAGAAATCAGGGGCCACAATATATATTCAGATTAGATTTTTCAACAAACTTTATAAATATATTAATTACCTTACGGTTTGAGGTATTTTGAAATTGTCGCAGAGTCAGAATTGTACGTTGGAAGAAATCAGGGGCCACAATATATATTCAGATTAGATTTTTCAACAAATTTCATAAATGTATTAATTACCTTACGGTTTGAGGTGTTTTGAAGTTGTCGCAGTGCCTGAATTGCATGTTGGAGGAGAAGAGTGGCTGAAATATATATTCAGATTAGAGTTTTCAACAAACTTCTTAATTATTCTAGTTATCTTACAGTTTGATATCTTTTGAAGTTGTCGCGGTGCCAGAATTCTACGTTGGAGGGGAAGAGGGGCTGAAATATATATTCAGATTGGAGTTTTCAACAAACATTTTAAATATTTTACTTACCTTACGGTTTGAGGTATTTTGAAATTGTCGCAGAGTCAGAATTGTACGATGGAGGAGAAGAGGGGCTGAAATATATATTTAGATTAGAGTTTTCAACAAACTTCTTATATGTCCTAGTTATCTTACAGCTTGATGACTTTTGAAGCTGTCGCAGTGCAAGAATTGTACGGTGAAGAACAGGTTCTACAATATATATTCAGATTACAGTTTTCAACAAACTTCAAAATGTCTTTTGAAGTTGTCGCAGTGCTAGAATTGCACGTTGATGAAGAACAGGGTCTACAATATATATTCAGATTAGATTTTTCAACATACTTTATTAATATATTAATTACCTTACGGATTGAGGTATTTAGAAGTTGTCGCAGTGTCAGAATTGTACGTTGGAGGAGAAGAGGGGCTGAAATATATATTCAGATTGGAGTTTTCAACAAACATTTTAAATATTTTACTTACCTTACGGTTTGAGGTATTTTGAAATTGTCGCAGAGTCAGAATTGTACGATGGAGGAGAAGAGGGGCTGAAATATATTTTTAGATTAGAGTTTTCAACAAACTTCTTATATGTCCTAGTTATCTTACAGCTTGATGTCTTTTGAAGCTGTCGCAGTGCAAGAATTGTACGTTGAAGAACAGGTTCTACAATATATATTCAGATTACAGTTTTCAACAAACTTTTTAAATATATTACTTACCTTACGGTTTGAGGTATTTTGAAATTGTCGCAGAGTCAGAATTGTACGTTGGAGGAGAAGAGGGGCTGAAATATATTTTCAGATTAGAGTTTTCAACAAACTTCAAAATGTCTTTTGAAGTTGACGCAGTGCTAGAATTGCAGGTTGAAGAAGAACAAGGTCTACAATATATATTCAGATTAGATTTTTCAACAAACTTTATAAATATATTAATTACCTTACGGTTTGAGGTATTCTGAAGTTGTCGCAGGGCCTGAATTGCATGTTGGAGTGGAAGAGGGGCTGAAATATATTTTCAGATTAGAGTTTTCAACAAACTTCTTAATTATTCTAGTTATCTTACAGTTTGATATCTTTTGAAGTTGTCGCAGTGCCAGAATTCTACGTTGGAGGAGAAGACGGGCTGAAATATATATTCAGATTGGAGTTTTCAACAAACATTTTAAATATTTTACTTACCTTACGGTTTGAGGTATTTTGAAATTGTCGCAGAATCAGAATTGTACGTTGGAGGAGAAGAGGGTCTGAAATATATATTCAGATTAGAGTTTTCAACAAACTTCAAAATGTCTTTTGAAGTTGTCGCAGTGCTAGAATTGCACGTTGATGAAGAACAGGGTCTACAATATATATTCAGATTAGATTTTTCAACATACTTTATTAATATATAAATTACCTTACGGATTGAGGTATTTAGAAGTTGTCGCAGTGTCAGAATTGTACGTTGGAGGAGAAGAGGGGCTGAAATATATTTTCACATTAGGTTTTTCAACAAACCTTTTAAAAATATTAAATACCTTACGGTTTGATGTCTTTTGAAGTTGTCGCAGGGCCAGAATTGTACGTTGGAGGAGAAGAGGGGCTGAAATATATATTCAGATTAGAGTTTTCAACAAACTTCAAAATGTCTTTTGAAGTTGACGCAGTGCTAGAATTGTACGTTGAAGAAGAACAAGGTCTACAATATATTTTCTGATTAGATTTTTCAGCAAACTTTATAAATATATTAATTACCTTACGGTTTGAGGTATTATGAAATTGTCGCAGAGTCACAATTGTACGTTGGAGGAGAAGAGGGGTTGAAATATATTTTCAGATTAGGTTTTTCAACAAACCCTTTAAAAATATTAATTACCTTACGGTTTGAGGTATTTTGAAATTGTCGCAGAGTCAGAATTGTGCGTTGGAAGAAAATAAGGGTTACAATATATACTCAGATTAGATTTTTCAACAAACTTTATAAATATATTAACTACCTTACGGTTTGAGGTATTTTGAAGTTGTCGCAGAGCCAGAACTGTACGTTGTAGAAGAACAGGTGCTAAAATATAAATTCAAATTAAATTTTTGAAAAACTTTTAAAATATATTAATTACCTTACGGTTTGAGGTATTTTGAGATTGTCGCAGGGTCAGCATTGTATGTTGGAGGAGAAGAGGGGCTGAAATATATATTGAGATTAGATTTTTCAACAAACCTTTTAAATATATTAATTACCTTACGGTTTGAAGTATTTTGAAGTTGTCGCAGAGTCAGGATTGTACGTTGGAGTGGAAGAGGGGCTGAAATATATTTTCAGAGTAGAGTTTTCAACAAACTTCTTAATTATTCTAGTTATCTTAGAGTTTGATATCTTTTGAATTTGTCGCAGGGCCAGAATTGTACCTTGGAAGAAAACAGGGGCTACAATATATATTCAGATTAGATTTTTCAATAAACTTTATAAATATATTAATGACATTACGGTTTGAGGTATTTTGAAGTTGCCGCAGAGCCAGAATTGTACGTTGTAGAAGAACAGGTGCTAAATTATAAATTCAAATTAAATTTTTGAAAAACTTTTAAAATATATTAATTACCTTACGGTTTCAGGTATTTTGAGATTGTCGCAGAGTCAGCATTGTACGTTGGAGGAGAACAGGGGCTACAATATATATTCAGATTAGATTTTTCAACAAACTTTATAAATATATTAATAACCTTACGGTTTGAGGTATTTTGAAATTGTCGCAGAGACAGAATTGTACGTTGGAGGAGAACAGGGGCTACAATATATATTCAGATTAGATTTTTCAACAAACTTTATAAATATATTAATTACCTTACGGTTTGAGGTATTATGAAATTAACGCAGGGCCAGAATTGTACGTTGGAGGAGAAGAGAGGCTGAAATATATATTCACATTAGATTTTTCAACAAACTTTTTAAATATATTAATTACCTTACGGTTTGAGATATTTTGAATCTGTCGCAGCGCCAGAATTGTACGTTGGGGGAGAGCAGGGGCTACAATATATATTCAGATTAAATTTTTCAACAAACTTTATAAATATTTTAATAACCTTACGGTTTCAGGTATTATGAATTTGTCGCAGTGCCAGAATTGTACGTTGTAGAAGAACATGTACTAAAATATAAATTCAAATTAAATTTTTGAAAAACTTTTAAAATAAATTAATTTCCTTACGGTTTGAGGTATTTTGAGATTGTCGCAGTCAGCATTGTACGTTGGAGGAGAACAGGGGCTACAATATATATTCAGATTAGATTTTTCAACAAACTTTATAAATATATTAATTACCTTACGGTTTGAGATATTTTGAAGTTGTCGCAGTGCCTGAATTGCATGTTGGAGGAGAAGAGGGGCTGAAATATATATTGAGAATAGATTTTTCAACAAACTTCAAAATGTCTTTTGAAGTTGTCGCAGTGCTAGAATTGCACGTTGAAGAAGAACAGGGTCTACAATATATATTCAGATTTGATTTTTCAACAAACTTTATAAATATATTAATTACCTTACGGTTTGAGGTATTTTGAAGTTGTCGCAGGGCCTGAATTGCATGTTGGAGTGGAAGAGGGGCTGAAATATATTTTCAGATTAGAGTTTTCAACAAACTTCTTAATTATTCTAGTTATCTTACAGTTTGATATCTTATGAAGTTGTCGCAGTGCCAGAATTCTACGTTGGAGGAGAAGACGGGCTGAAATATATATTCAGATTGGAGTTTTCAACAAACATTTTAAATATTTTACTTACCTTACGGTTTGAGGTATTTTGAAATTGTCGCAGAATCAGAATTGTACGTTGGAGGAGAAGAGGGTCTGAAATATATATTCAGATTAGAGTTTTCAACAAACTTCAAAATGTCTTTTGAAGTTGTCGCAGTGCTAGAATTGCACGTTGATGAAGAACAGGGTCTACAATATATATTCAGATTAGATTTTTCAACATACTTTATTAATATATAAATTACCTTACGGATTGAGGTATTTAGAAGTTGTCGCAGTGTCAGAATTGTACGTTGGAGGAGAAGAGGGGCTGAAATATATAATCAGATTAGATTTTTCAATAAACTTTATAAATATATTAATGACATTACGGTTTGAGGTATTTTGAAGTTGCCGCAGAGCCAGAATTGTACGTTGTGGAAGAACAGGTGCTAAAATATAAATTCAAATTAAATTTTTGAAAAACTTTTAAAATATATTAATTACCTTACGGTTTGAGGTATTTTGAGATTGTCGCAGAGTCAGCATTGTACGTTGGAGGAGAAGAGGGGCTGAAATATATTTTCACATTAGGTTTTTCAACAAACCTTTTAAAAATATTAAATACCTTACGGTTTGATGTCTTTTGAAGTTGTCGCAGGGCCAGAATTGTACGTTGGAGGAGAAGAGGGGCTGAAATATATATTCAGATTAGAGTTTTCAACAAACTTCAAAATGTCTTTTGAAGTTGACGCAGTGCTAGAATTGTACGTTGAAGAAGAACAAGGTCTACAATATATTTTCTGATTAGATTTTTCAGCAAACTTTATAAATATATTAATTACCTTACGGTTTGAGGTATTATGAAATTGTCGCAGAGTCAGAATTGTACGTTGGAGGAGAAGAGGGGTTGAAATATATTTTCAGATTAGGTTTTTCAACAAACCCTTTAAAAATATTAATTACCTTACGGTTTGAGGTATTTTGAAATTGTCGCAGAGTCAGAATTGTGCGTTGGAAGAAAATAAGGGTTACAATATATACTCAGATTAGATTTTTCAACAAACTTTATAAATATATTAACTACCTTACGGTTTGAGGTATTTTGAAGTTGTCGCAGAGCCAGAACTGTACGTTGTAGAAGAACAGGTCCAAAATATAAATTCAAATTAAATTTTTGAAAAACTTTTAAAATATATTAATTACCTTACGGTTTGAGGTATTTTGAGATTGTCGCAGGGTCAGCATTGTATGTTGGAGGAGAAGAGGGGCTGAAATATATATTGAGATTAGATTTTTCAACAAACCTTTTAAATATATTAATTACCTTACGGTTTGAAGTTTTTTGAAGTTGTCGCAGAGTCAGGATTGTACGTTGGAGTGGAAGAGGGGCTGAAATATATTTTCAGATTGGAGTTTTCAACAAACTTCTTAATTATTCTAGTTATCTTAGAGTTTGATATCTTTTGAATTTGTCGCAGGGCCAGAATTGTACCTTGGAAGAAAACAGGGGCTACAATATATATTCAGATTAGATTTTTCAATAAACTTTATAAATATATTAATGACATTACGGTTTGAGGTATTTTGAAGTTGCCGCAGAGCCAGAATTGTACGTTGTAGAAGAACAGGTGCTAAAATATAAATTCAAATTAAATATTTGAAAAACTTTTAAAATATATTAATTACCTTACGGTTTCAGGTATTTTGAGATTGTCGCAGAGTCAGCATTGTACGTTGGAGGAGAACAGGGGCTACAATATATATTCAGATTAGATTTTTCAACAAACTTTATAAATATATTAATTACCTTACGGTTTGAGGTATTATGAAATTATCGCAGGGCCAGAATTGTACGTTGGAGGAGAAGAGAGGCTGAAATATATATTCACATTAGATTTTTCAACAAACTTTTTAAATATATTAATTACCTTACGGTTTGAGATATTTTGAATCTGTCGCAGCGCCAGAATTGTACGTTGGGGGAGAGCAGGGGCTACAATATATATTCAGATTAAATTTTTCAACAAACTTTATAAATATTTTAATAACCTTACGGTTTCAGGTATTATGAATTTGTCGCAGTGCCAGAATTGTACGTTGTAGAAGAACATGTACTAAAATATAAATTCAAATTAAATTTTTGAAAAACTTTTAAAATAAATTAATTTCCTTACGGTTTGAGGTATTTTGAGATTGTCGCAGTCAGCATTGTACGTTGGAGGAGAACAGGGGCTACAATATATATTCAGATTAGATTTTTCAACAAACTTTATAAATATATTAATTACCTTACGGTTTGAGATATTTTGAAGTTGTCGCAGTGCCTGAATTGCATGTTGGAGGAGAAGAGGGGCTGAAATATATATTGAGAATAGATTTTTCAACAAACTTCAAAATGTCTTTTGAAGTTGTCGCAGTGCTAGAATTGCACGTTGAAGAAGAACAGGGTCTACAATATATATTCAGATTTGATTTTTCAACAAACTTTATAAATATATTAATTACCTTACGGTTTGAGGTATATTGAAATTGTCGCAGAGTCAGAATTGTAAGTGGAAGAAATCAGGGGCCACAATATATATTCAGATTAGATTTTTCAACAAACTTTATAAATATATTAATTACCTTACGGTTTGAGGTATTTTGAAATTGTCGCAGAGTCAGAATTGTACGTTGTAAGAAATCAGGGGCCACAATATATATTCAGATTAGATTTTTCAACAAATTTCATAAATGTATTAATTACCTTACGGTTTGAGGTGTTTTGAAGTTGTCGCAGTGCCTGAATTGCATGTTGGAGGAGAAGAGTGGCTGAAATATATATTCAGATTAGAGTTTTCAACAAACTTCTTAATTATTCTAGTTATCTTACAGTTTGATATCTTTTGAAGTTGTCGCGGTGCCAGAATTCTACGTTGGAGGGGAAGAGGGGCTGAAATATATATTCAGATTGGAGTTTTCAACAAACATTTTAAATATTTTACTTACCTTACGGTTTGAGGTATTTTGAAATTGTCGCAGAGTCAGAATTGTACGATGGAGGAGATGAGGGGCTGAAATATATTTTTAGATTAGAGTTTTCAACAAACTTCTTATATGTCCTAGTTATCTTACAGCTTGATGTCTTTTGAAGCTGTCGCAGTGCAAGAATTGTACGTTGAAGAACAGGTTCTACAATATATATTCAGATTACAGTTTTCAACAAACTTTTTAAATATATTACTTACCTTACGGTTTGAGGTATTTTGAAATTGTCGCAGAGTCAGAATTGTACGTTGGAGGAGAAGAGGGGCTGAAATATATTTTCAGATTAGAGTTTTCAACAAACTTCAAAATGTCTTTTGAAGTTGACGCAGTGCTAGAATTGCAGGTTGAAGAAGAACAAGGTCTACAATATATATTCAGATTAGATTTTTCAACAAACTTTATAAATATATTAATTACCTTACGGTTTGAGGTATTTTGAAGTTGTCCCAGTGCCTGAATTGCATGTTGGAGGAGAAGAGGGGCTGAAATATATGTTCAGATTAGAGCTTTCAACAAACTTCTTAAATATCCTAGTTATCTTACAGTTTGATGTCTTTTGAAGTTGTCGCAGTGCCAGAATTCTACGTTGGAGGAGAAGAGGGGCTGAAATATATATTCAGATTAGAGTTTTCAACAAACATTTTAAATATTTTACTTACCTTACGGTTTGAGGTATTTTGAAATTGTCGCAGAATCAGTATTGTACGTTGGAGGAGAAGAGGGTCTGAAATATATATTCAGATTAGAGATTTCAACAAACTTCAAAATGTCTTTTGAAGTTGTCGCAGTGCAAGAATTGTACGTTGAAGAACAGGTTCTACAATATATATTCAGATTAGATTTTTCAACATAGTTTATTAATATTTTAATTACCTTACGGATTGAGGTATTTAGAAGTTGTCGCAGTGTCAGAATTGTACGTTGGAGGAGAAGAGGGGCTGAAATATATATTCAGATTAGATTTTTCAATAAACTTTATAAATATATTAATGACATTACGGTTTGAGGTATTTTGAAGTTGCCGCAGAGCCAGAATTGTACGTTGTAGAAGAACAGGTGCTATAATATAAATTCAAATTAAATTTTTGAAAAACTTTTAAAATATATTAATTACCTTACGGTTTGAGGTATTTTGAGATTGTCGCAGAGTCAGCATTGTACGTTGGAGGAGAAGAGGGGCTGAAATATATTTTCACATTAGGTTTTTCAACAAACCTTTTAAAAATATTAAATACCTTACGGGTTGATGTCTTTTGAAGTTGTCGCAGGGCCAGAATTGTACGTTGGAGGAGAAGAGGGGCTGAAATATATATTCAGATTAGAGTTTTCAACAAACTTCAAAATGTCTTTTGAAGTTGACGCAGTGCTAGAATTGTACGTTGAAGAAGAACAAGAACTACAATATATATTCTGATTAGATTTTTCAAAAAACTTTATAAATATATTAATTACCTTACGGTTTGAGGTATTATGAAATTGTCGCAGAGTCAGAATTGTACGTTGGAGGAGAAGAGGGGCTGAAATATATTTTCAGATTAGGTTTTTCAACAAACCTTTTAAAAATATTAATTACGTAACGGTTTGATGTCTTTTGAAGTTGTCGCAGGGCTAGAATTGTACGTTGGAGGAGAAGAGGGGCTGAAATATATATTCAGATTAGAGTTTTCAACAAACTTCAAAATGTCTTTTGAAGTTGACGCAGTGCTAGAATTGTACGTTGAAGAAGAACAAGGTCTACAATATATTTTCTGATTAGATTTTTCAGCAAACTTTATAAATATATTAATTACCTTACGGTTTGAGGTATTATGAAATAGTCGCAGAGTCAGAATTGTACGTTGCAGGAGAAGAGGGGTTGAAATATATTTTCAGATTAGGTTTTCCAACAAACCCTTTAAAAATATTAATTACCTTACGGTTTGAGGTATTTTGAAATTGTCGCAGAGTCAGAATTGTGCGTTGGAAGAAAATAAGGGTTACAATATATACTCAGATTAGATTTTTCAACAAACTTTATAAATATATTAACTACCTTACGGTTTGAGGTATTTTGAAGTTGTCGCAGAGCCAGAACTGTACGTTGTAGAAGAACAGGTGCTAAAATATAAATTCAAATTAAATTTTTGAAAAACTTTTAAAATATATTAATTACCTTACGGTTTGAGGTATTTTGAGATTGTCGCAGGGTCAGCATTGTATGTTGGAGGAGAAGAGGGGCTGAAATATATATTGAGATTAGATTTTTCAACAAACCTTTTAAATATATTAATTACCTTACGGTTTGAAGTATTTTGAAGTTGTCGCAGAGCCAGAATTGTACGTTGGAGGAGAAGAGAGGCTGAAATATATATTCAAATTATATTTTTCAACAAACTTTTTAAATATATTAATTACCATACGGTTTGAGGTATTTTGAGATTGTCGCAGTGCCAGAATTGTACGTTGGAGGAGACCAGGGGCTACAATGTATATTCAGATTAGATTTTTCAACAAACTTTATAAATATATAAATTACCTTACGGTTTGAGGTATTTGGAAATTGTCGCAGAGCCAGAATTGTACGTTGGAAGAAAACAGGGGCCACAATATATAATCAGATTAGATTTTTCAACAAACTTTATAAATATATTAATTACCTTACGATTTGAGGGATTTTGAAGTTGTTGCAGTGTCAGAATTGTACGTTGCAGGAGAACAGGGGCTACAATATACATTCAGATTAGATTTTTCAACAAACTTCTTAATTATCCTAGTTATCTTACAGTTTGATATCTTTTGAAGTTGTCGCATTGCCAGAATTGTACGTTGGAGAAGAGGGGCTGAAATATATTTTCAGATTAGAGTTTTCAACAAACTTCTTAATTATTCTAGTTATCTTAGAGTTTGATATCTTTTGAATTTGTCGCAGTGCCAGAATTCTACGTTGGAGGAGAAGAGGGGCTGAAATATATATTCAGATTAGTGTTTTCAACAAACTTCAAAATGTCTTTTGAAGTTGTCGCAGTGCTAGAATTGCACGTTGATGAAGAACAGGGTCCACAATATATATTCAGATTAGATTTTTCAACAAACTTTATAAATATATTAATTACCTTACGGATTGAGGTACTTAGAAGTTGTCGCAGTGTCAGAATTGTACGTTGGAGGAGAAGAGGGGCTGAAATATATATTCAAATTAGATTTTTCAACCAACTTTTTAAATATATTAATTACCTTACGGTTTGAGTTATTTTGAAGTTGTCGCAGAGTCAGGATTGTACGTTGGAGTGGAAGAGGGGCTGAAATATATTTTCAGATTAGAGTTTTCAACAAACTTCTTAATTATTCTAGTTATCTTAGAGTTTGATATCTTTTGAATTTGTCGCAGGGCCAGAATTGTACCTTGGAAGAAAACAGGGGCGACAATATATATTCAGATTAGATTTTTCAATAAACTTTATAAATATATTAATGACATTACGGTTTGAGGTATTTTGAAGTTGCCGCAGAGCCAGAATTGTACGTTGTAGAAGAACAGGTGCTAAAATATAAATTCAAATTAAATTTTTGAAAAACTTTTAAAATATATTAATTACCTTACGGTTTCAGGTATTTTGAGATTGTCGCAGAGTCAGCATTGTACGTTGGAGGAGAACAGGGGCTACAATATATATTCAGATTAGATTTTTCAACAAACTTTATAAATATATTAATTACCTTACGGTTTGAGGTATTATGAAATTATCGCAGGGCCAGAATTGTACGTTGGAGGAGAAGAGAGGCTGAAATATATATTCACATTAGATTTTTCAACAAACTTTTTAAATATATTAATTACCTTACGGTTTGAGATATTTTGAATTTGTCGCAGCGCCAGAATTGTACGTTGGGGGAGAGCAGGGGCTACAATATATATTCAGATTAAATTTTTCAACAAACATTATAAATATTTTAATAACCTTACGGTTTCAGGGATTATGAATTTGTCGCAGTGCCAGAATTGTACGTTGGGGGAGAACAGAGGCAGAAATATATATTCAGATTAGGTTTTTCAACAAACCTTTTAAAAATATTAATTACCTTACGGTTTGAGGTCTTTTGAAGTTGTCGCAGGGCCAGAATTGAACGTTGGAGGAGAAGAGGGGCTGTAAAATATATTCAGATTAGAGTTTTCAACAAACTTCAAAATGTCTTTTGAAGTTGACGCAGTGCCAGAATTGTACGTTGAAGAAGAACAAGGTCTACAATATATATTCAGATTAGATTTTTCAACAAACTTAAAAAATATATTAATTACCCTACGGTTTGTGGTATTTTGAAATTGTCGCAGAGTCAGAATTGTGCGTTGGAAGAAAACAAGGGTTGCAATATATACTCAGATTAGATTTTTCAACAAACTTTATAAATATATTAACTACCTTACGGTTTGAGGTATTTTGAGATTGTCGCAGGGTCAGCATTGTATGTTGGAGGAGAAGAGGGGCTGAAATATATATTGAGATTAGATTTTTCAACAAACCTTTTAAATATATTAATTACCTTACGGATTGAAGTATTTTGAAGTTGTCGCAGAGCCAGAATTTTACGTTGGAGGAGAAGAGAGGCTGAAATATATATTCAAATTATATTTTTCAACAAACTTTATAAGTATATAAATTACCTTACGGTTTGAGGTATTTTGAGATTGTCGCAGTGCCAGAATTGTACGTTGGAGGAGACCAGGGGCTACAATATATATTCAGATTAGATTTTTCAAGAAACTTCTTAATTATCCTAGTTATCTTACAGTTTGATATCGTTTGAAGTTGTCGCAGTGCCAGAATTGTACGTTGGAGGAGAAGAGGGGCTAAAATATATTTTCAGATTAGATTTTCCAATAAACTTTATAAATATATTAATGGCCTTACGATTTGAGGTATTTTGAAGTTGTTGCAGAGCCAGAATTGTACGTTGTAGAAGAACATGTACTAAAATATAAATTCAAATTAAATTTTTGAAAAACTTTTAAAATATACTAATTACCTTACCGTTTGAGGTATTTTGAGATTGTCGCAGTCAGCATTGTACGTTGGAGGAGAACAGGGGCTACAATATATATTCAGATTAGATTTTTCAACAAAATTTATAAATATATTAATTACCTTACGGTTTGAGATATTTTGAAGTTGTCGCAGTGTCAGAATTGTACGTTGGAGGGGAACAGGGGCTACAATATATATTCAGATTAGATTTTTCAACAAACTTTATAAATATATTAATTACCTTACGGTTTGAAGTATTTTGAAGTTGTCGCAGTGCCTGAATTGCATGTTGGAGGAGAAGAGGGGCTGAAATATATATTCAGATTAGAGCTTTCAACAAACTTCTTAAAAATCCTAGTTATCTTACAATTTGATATCATTTGAAGTTGTCGCAGCGCCAGAATTCTACGTTGGAGGAGAAGAGGGGCGGAAATATATTTTCAGATTAGAGTTTTCAACAAACTTCTTAATTATCCTAGTTATCTTACAGTTTGATGTCTTTTGTAGTTGTCGCAGTGCCAGAATTCTACGTTGGAGGGGCAGAGGGGCTGAAATATATTTTCAGATTAGAGTTTTCAACAAACTTTTTAAATATTTTACTTACCTTACGGTTTGAGGTATTTTGAAATTGTCGCAGAATCAGAATTGTACGTTGGAGGAGAAGAGGGACTGAAATATATATTCAGATTAGAGTTTTCAACAAACTTCAAAATGTCTTTTGAAGTTGTCGCAGTACTAGAATGACACGTTGAAGAAGAACAGGGACTACAATATATATATATATTCAGATTAGATTTTTCAACAAACTTTATAAATATATTAATTACCTTACGGTTTGAGGTATTTTGAAATTGTCGCAGAGTCAGAATTGTACGTTGGAAGAAAACAGGGGCCACAATATATAATCAGATTAGATTTTTCAACAAACTTTATAAATATATTAATTACCTTACGGTTTGAGGTATTTTGAAGTTGTCGCAGTGCCTGAATTGCACGTTGCAGGAGAAGAGAGGCTGAAATATATATTCAGATTGGGGTTTTCAACAAACTTCTTAAATATCCTAGTTATCTTACAGCTTGATGTCTTTTGAAGCTGTCGCAGTGCAAGAATTGTACGTTGAAGATCAGGTTCTACAGTATATATTCAGATTAGAGTTTTCAACAAACTTTTTAAATTTATTACTTACCTTACGATTTGAGGGATTTTGAAGTTGTTGCAGTGTCAGAATTGTACGTTGCAGGAGAACAGGGGCTACAATATACATTCAGATTAGATTTTTCAACAAACTTCTTAATTATCCTAGTTATCTTACAGTTTGATATCTTTTGAAGTTGTCGCATTGCCAGAATTGTACGTTGGAGAAGAGGGGCTGAAATATATTTTCAGATTAGAGTTTTCAACAAACTTTTTAAATATCCTAGTTATCTTACAGGTTGATGTCTTTTGAAGCTATCGCAGTGCAAGAATTGTACGTTGAAGAACAGGTTCTACAATATTTATTCAGATAAGATTTTTCAACAAACTTTATAAATATATTAATTACCTTAAGGTTTGAGGTATTTTGAAATTGTCTCAGTGCCTGAATTGCACGTTGCAGGAGAAGAGGGGCTGAAATATATATTCAGATTAGAGTTTTCAACAAACTTCTTAAATATCCTAGTTATCTTACAGCTTGATGTCTTTTGAAGTTGTCACAGTGCAAGAATTGTACGTTGAAGAACAGGGGCTACAATATATATTCAGATTAGATTTTTCAAAAAACTTCTTAATTATCTTAGTTATCTTACAGTTTGATATCTTGTCGCAGTGCCTGAATTGCACGTTGGAGGAGAAGAGGGGCTGAAATATATATTCAGATTAGAGTTCTCAACAAACTTTTTAAATATGTTACTTACCTTACGGTTTGAGGTATTTTGAAATTGTCGCAGAGTCAGAATTGTACGTTGGAGGAGAACAGGGGCTACAATATATATTCGGATTAGATTTTTCAACAAACTTTATAAATATATTAATTACCTTACGGTTTGAAGTATTTTGAAGTTGTCGCAGAGCCAGAATTGTACGTTGGAGGAGAACAGAGGCTGAAATATAAATTGGGATTAGATTTTCCAACAAACTTTTCAAATATTTACTTACCTTACGGTTTGAGGTATTTTGAAGTTGTCGCAGAGCCAGAATTGTACGTTGAAGAAGAACAGGGTCTACAATATATATTCAGATTAGATTTTTCAACAAATTTAATAAATATATTAATTACCTTACGGTTTGAGGTATTTTGAAATTGTCGCAGAGCCAGAATTGTACGTTGGAGGAGAACAGAGGCTGAAATATAAATTGGGATTAGATTTTTCAACAAACTTTTTAAATATTTACTTTCCTTACGGTTTGAGGTATTTTGAAGTTGTCGCAGAGCCAGAATTGTACGTTGAAGAAGAACAGGGTCTACAATATATATTCAGATTAGATTTTTCAACATACTTTATTAATATATAAATTACCTTACGGATTGAGGTATTTAGAAGTTGTCGCAGTGTCAGAATTGTACGTTGGAGGAGAAGAGGGGCTGAAATATATTTTCACATTAGGTTTTTCAACAAACCTTTTAAAAATATTAAATACCTTACGGTTTGATGTCTTTTGAAGTTGTCGCAGGGCCAGAATTGTACGTTGGAGGAGAAGAGGGGCTGAAATATATATTCAGATTAGAGTTTTCAACAAACTTCAAAATGTCTTTTGAAGTTGTCGCAGTGCTAGAATTGCACGTTGATGAAGAACAGGGTCTACAATATATATTCAGATTAGATTTTTCAACATACTTTATTAATATATAAATTACCTTACGGATTGAGGTATTTAGAAGTTGTCGCAGTGTCAGAATTGTACGTTGGAGGAGAAGAGGGGCTGAAATATATAATCAGATTAGATTTTTCAATAAACTTTATAAATATATTAATGACATTACGGTTTGAGGTATTTTGAAGTTGCCGCAGAGCCAGAATTGTACGTTGTGGAAGAACAGGTGCTAAAATATAAATTCAAATTAAATTTTTGAAAAACTTTTAAAATATATTAATTACCTTACGGTTTGAGGTATTTTGAGATTGTCGCAGAGTCAGCATTGTACGTTGGAGGAGAAGAGGGGCTGAAATATATTTTCACATTAGGTTTTTCAACAAACCTTTTAAAAATATTAAATACCTTACGGTTTGATGTCTTTTGAAGTTGTCGCAGGGCCAGAATTGTACGTTGGAGGAGAAGAGGGGCTGAAATATATATTCAGATTAGAGTTTTCAACAAACTTCAAAATGTCTTTTGAAGTTGACGCAGTGCTAGAATTGTACGTTGAAGAAGAACAAGGTCTACAATATATTTTCTGATTAGATTTTTCAGCAAACTTTATAAATATATTAATTACCTTACGGTTTGAGGTATTATGAAATTGTCGCAGAGTCAGAATTGTACGTTGGAGGAGAAGAGGGGTTGAAATATATTTTCAGATTAGGTTTTTCAACAAACCCTTTAAAAATATTAATTACCTTACGGTTTGAGGTATTTTGAAATTGTCGCAGAGTCAGAATTGTGCGTTGGAAGAAAATAAGGGTTACAATATATACTCAGATTAGATTTTTCAACAAACTTTATAAATACATTAACTACCTTACGGTTTGAGGTATTTTGAAGTTGTCGCAGAGCCAGAACTGTACGTTGTAGAAGAACAGGTCCAAAATATAAATTCAAATTAAATTTTTGAAAAACTTTTAAAATATATTAATTACCTTACGGTTTGAGGTATTTTGAGATTGTCGCAGGGTCAGCATTGTATGTTGGAGGAGAAGAGGGGCTGAAATATATATTGAGATTAGATTTTTCAACAAACCTTTTAAATATATTAATTACCTTACGGTTTGAAGTTTTTTGAAGTTGTCGCAGAGTCAGGATTGTACGTTGGAGTGGAAGAGGGGCTGAAATATATTTTCAGATTGGAGTTTTCAACAAACTTCTTAATTATTCTAGTTATCTTAGAGTTTGATATCTTTTGAATTTGTCGCAGGGCCAGAATTGTACCTTGGAAGAAAACAGGGGCTACAATATATATTCAGATTAGATTTTTCAATAAACTTTATAAATATATTAATGACATTACGGTTTGAGGTATTTTGAAGTTGCCGCAGAGCCAGAATTGTACGTTGTAGAAGAACAGGTGCTAAAATATAAATTCAAATTAAATATTTGAAAAACTTTTAAAATATATTAATTACCTTACGGTTTCAGGTATTTTGAGATTGTCGCAGAGTCAGCATTGTACGTTGGAGGAGAACAGGGGCTACAATATATATTCAGATTAGATTTTTCAACAAACTTTATAAATATATTAATTACCTTCCGGTTTGAGGTATTATGAAATTATCGCAGGGCCAGAATTGTACGTTGGAGGAGAAGAGAGGCTGAAATATATATTCACATTAGATTTTTCAACAAACTTTTTAAATATATTAATTACCTTACGGTTTGAGATATTTTGAATCTGTCGCAGCGCCAGAATTGTACGTTGGGGGAGAGCAGGGGCTACAATATATATTCAGATTAAATTTTTCAACAAACTTTATAAATATTTTAATAACCTTACGGTTTCAGGTATTATGAATTTGTCGCAGTGCCAGAATTGTACGTTGTAGAAGAACATGTACTAAAATATAAATTCAAATTAAATTTTTGAAAAACTTTTAAAATAAATTAATTTCCTTACGGTTTGAGGTATTTTGAGATTGTCGCAGTCAGCATTGTACGTTGGAGGAGAACAGGGGCTACAATATATATTCAGATTAGATTTTTCAACAAACTTTATAAATATATTAATTACCTTACGGTTTGAGATATTTTGAAGTTGTCGCAGTGCCTGAATTGCATGTTGGAGGAGAAGAGGGGCTGAAATATATATTGAGAATAGATTTTTCAACAAACTTCAAAATGTCTTTTGAAGTTGTCGCAGTGCTAGAATTGCACGTTGAAGAAGAACAGGGTCTACAATATATATTCAGATTTGATTTTTCAACAAACTTTATAAATATATTAATTACCTTACGGTTTGAGGTATATTGAAATTGTCGCAGAGTCAGAATTGTAAGTGGAAGAAATCAGGGGCCACAATATATATTCAGATTAGATTTTTCAACAAACTTTATAAATATATTAATTACCTTACGGTTTGAGGTATTATGAAATTGTCGCAGAGTCAGAATTGTACGTTGGAGGAGAAGAGGGGCTGAAATATATTTTCAGATTAGGTTTTTCAACAAACCTTTTAAAAATATTAATTACGTAACGGTTTGATGTCTTTTGAAGTTGTCGCAGGGCTAGAATTGTACGTTGGAGGAGAAGAGGGGCTGAAATATATATTCAGATTAGAGTTTTCAACAAACTTCAAAATGTCTTTTGAAGTTGACGCAGTGCTAGAATTGTACGTTGAAGAAGAACAAGGTCTACAATATATTTTCTGATTAGATTTTTCAGCAAACTTTATAAATATATTAATTACCTTACGGTTTGAGGTATTATGAAATAGTCGCAGAGTCAGAATTGTACGTTGCAGGAGAAGAGGGGTTGAAATATATTTTCAGATTAGGTTTTCCAACAAACCCTTTAAAAATATTAATTACCTTACGGTTTGAGGTATTTTGAAATTGTCGCAGAGTCAGAATTGTGCGTTGGAAGAAAATAAGGGTTACAATATATACTCAGATTAGATTTTTCAACAAACTTTATAAATATATTAACTACCTTACGGTTTGAGGTATTTTGAAGTTGTCGCAGAGCCAGAACTGTACGTTGTAGAAGAACAGGTGCTAAAATATAAATTCAAATTAAATTTTTGAAAAACTTTTAAAATATATTAATTACCTTACGGTTTGAGGTATTTTGAGATTGTCGCAGGGTCAGCATTGTATGTTGGAGGAGAAGAGGGGCTGAAATATATATTGAGATTAGATTTTTCAACAAACCTTTTAAATATATTAATTACCTTACGGTTTGAAGTATTTTGAAGTTGTCGCAGAGCCAGAATTGTACGTTGGAGGAGAAGAGAGGCTGAAATATATATTCAAATTATATTTTTCAACAAACTTTTTAAATATATTAATTACCATACGGTTTGAGGTATTTTGAGATTGTCGCAGTGCCAGAATTGTACGTTGGAGGAGACCAGGGGCTACAATGTATATTCAGATTAGATTTTTCAACAAACTTTATAAATATATAAATTACCTTACGGTTTGAGGTATTTGGAAATTGTCGCAGAGCCAGAATTGTACGTTGGAAGAAAACAGGGGCCACAATATATAATCAGATTAGATTTTTCAACAAACTTTATAAATATATTAATTACCTTACGATTTGAGGGATTTTGAAGTTGTTGCAGTGTCAGAATTGTACGTTGCAGGAGAACAGGGGCTACAATATACATTCAGATTAGATTTTTCAACAAACTTCTTAATTATCCTAGTTATCTTACAGTTTGATATCTTTTGAAGTTGTCGCATTGCCAGAATTGTACGTTGGAGAAGAGGGGCTGAAATATATTTTCAGATTAGAGTTTTCAACAAACTTCTTAATTATTCTAGTTATCTTAGAGTTTGATATCTTTTGAATTTGTCGCAGTGCCAGAATTCTACGTTGGAGGAGAAGAGGGGCTGAAATATATATTCAGATTAGTGTTTTCAACAAACTTCAAAATGTCTTTTGAAGTTGTCGCAGTGCTAGAATTGCACGTTGATGAAGAACAGGGTCCACAATATATATTCAGATTAGATTTTTCAACAAACTTTATAAATATATTAATTACCTTACGGATTGAGGTACTTAGAAGTTGTCGCAGTGTCAGAATTGTACGTTGGAGGAGAAGAGGGGCTGAAATATATATTCAAATTAGATTTTTCAACCAACTTTTTAAATATATTAATTACCTTACGGTTTGAGTTATTTTGAAGTTGTCGCAGAGTCAGGATTGTACGTTGGAGTGGAAGAGGGGCTGAAATATATTTTCAGATTAGAGTTTTCAACAAACTTCTTAATTATTCTAGTTATCTTAGAGTTTGATATCTTTTGAATTTGTCGCAGGGCCAGAATTGTACCTTGGAAGAAAACAGGGGCGACAATATATATTCAGATTAGATTTTTCAATAAACTTTATAAATATATTAATGACATTACGGTTTGAGGTATTTTGAAGTTGCCGCAGAGCCAGAATTGTACGTTGTAGAAGAACAGGTGCTAAAATATAAATTCAAATTAAATTTTTGAAAAACTTTTAAAATATATTAATTACCTTACGGTTTCAGGTATTTTGAGATTGTCGCAGAGTCAGCATTGTACGTTGGAGGAGAACAGGGGCTACAATATATATTCAGATTAGATTTTTCAACAAACTTTATAAATATATTAATTACCTTACGGTTTGAGGTATTATGAAATTATCGCAGGGCCAGAATTGTACGTTGGAGGAGAAGAGAGGCTGAAATATATATTCACATTAGATTTTTCAACAAACTTTTTAAATATATTAATTACCTTACGGTTTGAGATATTTTGAATTTGTCGCAGCGCCAGAATTGTACGTTGGGGGAGAGCAGGGGCTACAATATATATTCAGATTAAATTTTTCAACAAACATTATAAATATTTTAATAACCTTACGGTTTCAGGGATTATGAATTTGTCGCAGTGCCAGAATTGTACGTTGGGGGAGAACAGAGGCAGAAATATATATTCAGATTAGGTTTTTCAACAAACCTTTTAAAAATATTAATTACCTTACGGTTTGAGGTCTTTTGAAGTTGTCGCAGGGCCAGAATTGAACGTTGGAGGAGAAGAGGGGCTGTAAAATATATTCAGATTAGAGTTTTCAACAAACTTCAAAATGTCTTTTGAAGTTGACGCAGTGCCAGAATTGTACGTTGAAGAAGAACAAGGTCTACAATATATATTCAGATTAGATTTTTCAACAAACTTAAAAAATATATTAATTACCCTACGGTTTGTGGTATTTTGAAATTGTCGCAGAGTCAGAATTGTGCGTTGGAAGAAAACAAGGGTTGCAATATATACTCAGATTAGATTTTTCAACAAACTTTATAAATATATTAACTACCTTACGGTTTGAGGTATTTTGAGATTGTCGCAGGGTCAGCATTGTATGTTGGAGGAGAAGAGGGGCTGAAATATATATTGAGATTAGATTTTTCAACAAACCTTTTAAATATATTAATTACCTTACGGATTGAAGTATTTTGAAGTTGTCGCAGAGCCAGAATTTTACGTTGGAGGAGAAGAGAGGCTGAAATATATATTCAAATTATATTTTTCAACAAACTTTATAAGTATATAAATTACCTTACGGTTTGAGGTATTTTGAGATTGTCGCAGTGCCAGAATTGTACGTTGGAGGAGACCAGGGGCTACAATATATATTCAGATTAGATTTTTCAAGAAACTTCTTAATTATCCTAGTTATCTTACAGTTTGATATCGTTTGAAGTTGTCGCAGTGCCAGAATTGTACGTTGGAGGAGAAGAGGGGCTAAAATATATTTTCAGATTAGATTTTCCAATAAACTTTATAAATATATTAATGGCCTTACGATTTGAGGTATTTTGAAGTTGTTGCAGAGCCAGAATTGTACGTTGTAGAAGAACATGTACTAAAATATAAATTCAAATTAAATTTTTGAAAAACTTTTAAAATATACTAATTACCTTACCGTTTGAGGTATTTTGAGATTGTCGCAGTCAGCATTGTACGTTGGAGGAGAACAGGGGCTACAATATATATTCAGATTAGATTTTTCAACAAAATTTATAAATATATTAATTACCTTACGGTTTGAGATATTTTGAAGTTGTCGCAGTGTCAGAATTGTACGTTGGAGGGGAACAGGGGCTACAATATATATTCAGATTAGATTTTTCAACAAACTTTATAAATATATTAATTACCTTACGGTTTGAAGTATTTTGAAGTTGTCGCAGTGCCTGAATTGCATGTTGGAGGAGAAGAGGGGCTGAAATATATATTCAGATTAGAGCTTTCAACAAACTTCTTAAAAATCCTAGTTATCTTACAATTTGATATCATTTGAAGTTGTCGCAGCGCCAGAATTCTACGTTGGAGGAGAAGAGGGGCGGAAATATATTTTCAGATTAGAGTTTTCAACAAACTTCTTAATTATCCTAGTTATCTTACAGTTTGATGTCTTTTGTAGTTGTCGCAGTGCCAGAATTCTACGTTGGAGGGGCAGAGGGGCTGAAATATATTTTCAGATTAGAGTTTTCAACAAACTTTTTAAATATTTTACTTACCTTACGGTTTGAGGTATTTTGAAATTGTCGCAGAATCAGAATTGTACGTTGGAGGAGAAGAGGGACTGAAATATATATTCAGATTAGAGTTTTCAACAAACTTCAAAATGTCTTTTGAAGTTGTCGCAGTACTAGAATGACACGTTGAAGAAGAACAGGGACTACAATATATATATATATTCAGATTAGATTTTTCAACAAACTTTATAAATATATTAATTACCTTACGGTTTGAGGTATTTTGAAATTGTCGCAGAGTCAGAATTGTACGTTGGAAGAAAACAGGGGCCACAATATATAATCAGATTAGATTTTTCAACAAACTTTATAAATATATTAATTACCTTACGGTTTGAGGTATTTTGAAGTTGTCGCAGTGCCTGAATTGCACGTTGCAGGAGAAGAGAGGCTGAAATATATATTCAGATTGGGGTTTTCAACAAACTTCTTAAATATCCTAGTTATCTTACAGCTTGATGTCTTTTGAAGCTGTCGCAGTGCAAGAATTGTACGTTGAAGATCAGGTTCTACAGTATATATTCAGATTAGAGTTTTCAACAAACTTTTTAAATTTATTACTTACCTTACGATTTGAGGGATTTTGAAGTTGTTGCAGTGTCAGAATTGTACGTTGCAGGAGAACAGGGGCTACAATATACATTCAGATTAGATTTTTCAACAAACTTCTTAATTATCCTAGTTATCTTACAGTTTGATATCTTTTGAAGTTGTCGCATTGCCAGAATTGTACGTTGGAGAAGAGGGGCTGAAATATATTTTCAGATTAGAGTTTTCAACAAACTTTTTAAATATCCTAGTTATCTTACAGGTTGATGTCTTTTGAAGCTATCGCAGTGCAAGAATTGTACGTTGAAGAACAGGTTCTACAATATTTATTCAGATAAGATTTTTCAACAAACTTTATAAATATATTAATTACCTTAAGGTTTGAGGTATTTTGAAATTGTCTCAGTGCCTGAATTGCACGTTGCAGGAGAAGAGGGGCTGAAATATATATTCAGATTAGAGTTTTCAACAAACTTCTTAATTATCCTAGTTATCTTACAGCTTGATGTCTTTTGAAGTTGTCACAGTGCAAGAATTGTACGTTGAAGAACAGGGGCTACAATATATATTCAGATTAGATTTTTCAAAAAACTTCTTAATTATCTTAGTTATCTTACAGTTTGATATCTTGTCGCAGTGCCTGAATTGCACGTTGGAGGAGAAGAGGGGCTGAAATATATATTCAGATTAGAGTTCTCAACAAACTTTTTAAATATGTTACTTACCTTACGGTTTGAGGTATTTTGAAATTGTCGCAGAGTCAGAATTGTACGTTGGAGGAGAACAGGGGCTACAATATATATTCGGATTAGATTTTTCAACAAACTTTATAAATATATTAATTACCTTACGGTTTGAAGTATTTTGAAGTTGTCGCAGAGCCAGAATTGTACGTTGGAGGAGAACAGAGGCTGAAATATAAATTGGGATTAGATTTTCCAACAAACTTTTCAAATATTTACTTACCTTACGGTTTGAGGTATTTTGAAGTTGTCGCAGAGCCAGAATTGTACGTTGAAGAAGAACAGGGTCTACAATATATATTCAGATTAGATTTTTCAACAAATTTAATAAATATATTAATTACCTTACGGTTTGAGGTATTTTGAAATTGTCGCAGAGCCAGAATTGTACGTTGGAGGAGAACAGAGGCTGAAATATAAATTGGGATTAGATTTTTCAACAAACTTTTTAAATATTTACTTTCCTTACGGTTTGAGGTATTTTGAAGTTGTCGCAGAGCCAGAATTGTACGTTGAAGAAGAACAGGGTCTACAATATATATTCAGATTAGATTTTTCAACAAATTTAATAATTATATTAATTACCTTACGGTTCGAGGTATTTTGAAATTGTCGCAGAATCAGAATTGTACGTTGGAGGAGAAGAGGGTCTGATATATATATTCAGATTAGAGTTTTCAACAAACTTCAAAATGTCTTTTGAAGTTGTCGCAGTGCTAGAATTGCACGTTGATGAAGAACAGAGTCTACAATATATATTCAGATTAGATTTTTCAACAAACTTTATAAACATATTAATTACCTTACGGATTGAGGTATTCAGAAGTTGTCGCAGTGTCAGAATTGTACGTTGGAGGAGAAGAGGGGCTGAAATATATATTCAAATTAGATTTTTCAACCAACTTTTTAAATATATTAATTACTTTACGGTTTGAGTTATTTTGAAATTGTCGCAGGGCCAGAATTGTACGTTGGAAGAAAACAGGGGCTACAATATATATTCAGATTAGATTTTTCAAGAAACTTCTTAATTATCCTAGTTATCTTACAGTATGATATTGTTTGAAGTTGTCGCAGTGCCAGAATAGTACGTTGGAGGAGAAGAGGGGCTGAAATATATATTCAGATTAGTTTTCAACAAACTTCAAAATGTCTTTTGAAGTTGACGCAGTGCTAGAATTGTACGTTGAAGAAGAACAATGTCTACAATATATATTCAGATTAGATTTTTCAACAATCTTAAAAAATATATTAATTACCTTACGGTTTGAGGTATTTTCAAATTGTCGCAGAGTCAGAATTGTGCGTTGGAAGAAAACAAGGGTTACAATATATACTCAGATTAGATTTTTCAACAAACTTTATAAATATATTAACCACCTTGCGGTTTGAGGTATTTTGAAGTTGTCGCAGTGCCAGAATTGTACATTGGAGGAGAAGAGGGGCTGAAATATATATTCAAATTAGATTTTTCAACCAACTTTTTAAATAAATTAATTACCTTACGATTTGAATTATTTTGAAATTGTCGCAGGGCCAGAATTGTACGTTGGGAGAAAACAGGGGCGACAATATATATTCAGATTAGATTTTTCAATAAACTTTATAAATATATTAATGAAATTAAGGTTTGAGGTATTTTGAAGTTGTCGCAGAGCCAGAACTGTACGTTGTGGAAGAACAGGTGCTAAAATATAAATTCAAATTAAATTTTTGAAAAACTTTTAAAATATATTAATTACCTTACGGTTTGAGGTATTTTGAGATTGTCGCAGGGTCAGCATTGTATGTTGGAGGAGAAGAGGGGCTGAAATATATATTGAGATTAGATTTTTCAACAAACCTTTTAAATATATTAATTACCTTACTGTTTGAGGTATTTTGAAGTTGTCGCAGAGTCAGAATTGTACGTTGGAGGAGAAGAGAGGCTGAAATATATATTCAAAATATATTTTTCAACAAACTTTTTAAATATATTAATTACCTTACGGTTTGAGGTATTTTGAGATTGTCGCAGTGCCAGAATTGTACGTTGGAGGAGACCAGGGGCTACAATGTATATTCAGATTAGATTTTTCAACAAACTTTATAAATATATAAATTACCTTACGGTTTGAGGTATTTGGAAATTGTCGCAGAGCCAGAATTGTACGTTGGAGGAGAACAGGGGCCACAATATATATTCAGATTAGATTTTTCAAGAAACTTCTTAATTATCCTAGTTATCTTACAGTTTGATATCGTTTGAAGTTGTCGCAGTGCCAGAATAGTACGTTGGAGGAGAAGAGGGGCTGAAATATATATTCAGATTAGTTTTCAACAAACTTCAAAATGTCTTTTGAAGTTGTCGCAGTGCTAGAATTGCACGTTGGAGAAGAACAGGGTCTACAATATATATTCAGATTTGATTTTTCAACAAACTTTATAAATATATTAATTACCTTACGGTTTGAGGTATTTTGAAATTGTCGCAGAGTCAGAATTGTACGTTGGAAGAAAACAGGGGCCACAATATATTTTCAGATTAGATTTTTCAACAAACTTTATAAATATATTAATTTCCTTACGGTTTGAAGTATTTTGAAGTTGTCGCAGCGCCTGAATTGCATGTTGGAGGAGAAGAGGGGCTGAAATATATATTCAGATTAGAGCTTTTAACAAACTTCTTAAAAATCCTAGTTATCTTACAGTTTGATGTCATTTGAAGTTGTCGCAGCGCCAGAATTCTACGTTGGAGGAGAAGAGGGGCTGAAATATATTTTCAGATTAGAGTTTTCAACAAACTTCTTAATTATCCTAGTTATCTTACAGTTTGATGTCTTTTGAAATTGTCGCAGTGCCAGAATTCTTCGTTGGAGGAGAAGAGGGGCTGAAATATATTTTCAGATTAAAGTTTTCAACAAACTTTTTAATTATTTTACTTACCTTACGGTTTGAGGTATTTTGAAATTGTCGCAGAATCAGAATTGTACGTTGGAGGAGAAGAGGGACTGAAATATATATTCAGATTAGAGTTTTCAACAAACTTCAAAATGTCTTTTGAAGTTGTCGCAGTGCTAGAATTGCACGTTGAAGAAGAACAGGGTCTACAATATATATTCAGATTAGATTTTTCAACAAACTTTATAAATATATTAATTGCCTTACGGTTTGAGGTATTTTGAAATTGTCGCAGAGTCAGAATTGTACGTTGGAGGAGAACAGGGGCCACAATATATATTCAGATTAGATTTTTCAACAAACTTCTTAATTATCCTAGTTATCTTACAGTTTGATATCTTTTGAGGTTGTCGCAGTGCCAGAATTGTACGTTGGAGGAGAAGAGGGGCTGAAATATATTTTCAGATTAGAGTTTTCAACAAACTTCTTAAATATCCTAGTTATCTTACAGGTTGATGTCTTTTGAAGCTGTCGCAGTGCAAGAATTGTACGTTGAAGAACAGGTTCTACAATATATATTCAGATTAGATCTTTCAACAAACTTTATAAATATATTAATTACCTTACGGTTTGAGGTATTTTGAAGTTGTCGCAGTGCCTGAATTGCATGTTGGAGGAGAAGAGGGGCTGAAATATATATTCAGATTAGAGTTTTCAACAAACTTTTTAAATATTTGGCGTTCGCTTGTGGATTGAACACCTAGTTATACTGTCTGCTGGAGTAAAGGATGGGTGTACGAACACGGGTGGTACACTACAGAAATGCACTTGAGTTTGATAGGTTTATTAATCACTGTGATACAAATGGAAGCTGATCCAGGCGGAGGAGTACGGACGAGAGTTGACTGAGAGTGACTGAGAGAGACTAAGAGAGACTAAGAGAGACTAAGAGAGACTAAGAGAGACTAAGAGAGACTAAGAGAGACTAAGAGAGACTAAGAGAGACTAAGAGGTCGAGTCAGGGCGCTAAGGCTATTTAAAGGGTGTCCAGGCACTTCCACATCTGGTGGGCCTTCGTGGAACACGCACTTTCTAACGCCACACATGTGTGCCTCAAAGGACAGTACTTTCTACATCTGGCAAGTCCTCTCGGTACTCCACATCTGGCGAGGCTTCCCGGAATACAGAGTTCAAAACATCATAAAATGTAACAACGCTAAAGAACCCAGCAAAACACAATTCGAGGAATTTCCGTGGGGCCTGGGCCCTACAAATATATTCCTTACCTTACGGTTTGAGGTATTTTGAAATTGTCGCAGAGTCAGAATTGTACGTTGGAGGAGAACAGGGGCTACAATATATATTCAGATTAGATTTTTCAACAAACTTTATGAATATATCAATTACCTTAGGGTTTGAGGTATTTTGAAGTTGTAGCAGTGCCTGAATTGCATGTTGGAGGAGAAGAGGGGCTGAAATATATTTTCAGATTAGATTTTTCAACAAACTTCTTAATTATCTTAGTTATCTTACAGTTTGATATCTTGTCGCAGTGCCTGAATTGCACGTTGGAGGAGAAGAGGGGCTGAAATATATATTCAGATTAGAGTTTTCAACAAACTTTTTAAATATGTTACTTACCTTACGGTTGGAGGTATTTTGAAATTGTCGCAGAGTCAGAATTGTACGTTGGAGGAGAACAGGGGCTACAATATATATTCAGATTAGATTTTTCAACAAACTTTATAAATATATTAATTACCTTACGGTTTGAGGTATTTTGAAGACGTCGCAGTGCCTGAATTGCTTGTTGGAGGAGAAGAGGGGCTGAAATATATATTCAGATTAGAGCTTTCAACAAACTTCTTAAAATCCTAGTTATCTTACAGTTTGATGTCATTTGAAGTTGTCGCAGCGCCAGAATTCTACGTTGGAGGAGAAGAGGGGCTGAAATATATTTTCAGATTAGAGTCTTCAACAAACTTCTTAATTATCCTAGTTATCTTACAGCTTGATGTCTTTTGAAGTTGTCGCAGTGCCAGAAATCTACGTTGGAGGAGAAGAAGGTCTTAAATATATATACAGATTAGAGTTTTCAACAAACTTCAAAATGTCTTTTGAAGTTGTCGCAGTGCTAGAATTGCACGTTGAAGAAGAACAGGGTCTACAATATATATTCAGATTATATTTTTCAACAAACTTTATAAATATATTAATTACCTTAAGGTTTGAGGTATTTTGAAGTTGTCGCAGTGCCTGAATTGCATGTTGGAGGAGAAGAGGGGCTGAAATATATATTCAGATTGGAGTTTTCAACAAACTTCTTAAATATCCTAGTTATCTTACAGTTTGATGTCTTTTGAAGTTGACGCAGTGCCAGAATTGTACGTTGGAGGAGAACAGGGGCTGAAATATATATTGGGATTAGATTTTTCAACAAACTTTTTAAATATTTACTTACCTTACGGTTAGAGGTATTTTGAAGTTGTCGCAGAGCCAGAATTGTACGTTGGAGGAGAACAGGGGCTACAATATATATTCAGATTAGATTTTTCAACAAACTTTATAAATATATTAATTACCTTACGGTTTGAAGTATTTTGAAGTTGTCGCAGAGCCAGAAGTGTACGTTGGAGGAGAACAGAGGCTGAAATATAAATTGGGATTAGATTTTTCAACAAACTTTTTAAATATTTACTTACCTTACGGTTTGAAGTATTTTGAAGTTGTCGTAGAGCCAGAATTGTACGTTGAAGAAGAACAGGGTCTACAATATATATTCAGAATAGATTTTTCAACAAATTTAATAAATATATTAATTACCTTACGGTTTGAGGTATTTTGAAGATGTCGCAGTGCCGGAATTGCATGTTGGAGGATAAGAGGGGCTGAAATATATATTCAGTTTAGAGTTTTCAAAAAACTTCTTAAATATCCTAGTTATCTTAGAGTTTGATGTCTTTTGAAGTTGTCGCAGTGCCAGAATTGTACGTTGGAGGAGAACAGGGGCTGAAATATATATTGGGATTAGATTTTTCAACAAACTTTTTAAATATTTACTTACCTTACGGTTAGAGGTATTTTGAAGTTGTCGCAGAGCCAGAATTGTACGTTGGAGGAGAACAGGGGCTACAATATATATTCAGATTAGATTTATCAACAAACTTTATAAATATATTAATTACCTTACGGTTTGAAGTATTTTGAAGTTGTCGCAGAGCCAGAAGTGTACGTTGGAGGAGAACAGAGGCTGAAATTTAAATTGGGATTAGATTTTTCAACAAACTTTTTAAATATTTACTTACCTTACGGTTTGAAGTATTTTGAAGTTGTCGTAGAGCCAGAATTGTACATTGGAGGAGAACAGGGGCTGAAATATATATTGGGATTAGATTTTTCAACAAACTTTTTAAATATTTACTTACCTTACGGTTAGAGGTATTTTGAAGTTGTCGCAGAGCCAGAATTGTACGTTGGAGGAGAACAGGGGCTACAATATATATTCAGATTAGATTTTTCAACAAACTTTATAAAAATATTAATTACCTTACTGTTTGAAGTATTTTGAAGTTGTCGCAGAGCCAGAAGTGTACGTTGGAGGAGAACAGAGGCTGAAATATAAATTGGGATTAGATTTTTTAACAAACTTTTTAAATATTTACTTACCTTACGGTTTGAAGTATTTTGAAGTTGTCGTAGAGCCAGAATTGTACGTTGAAGAAGAACAGGGTCTACAATATATATTCAGAATAGATTTTTCAACAAATTTATTAAATATATTAATTACCTTACGGTTTGAGGTATTTTGAAATTGTCGCAGAGCCAGAATTGTACGTTGGAGGAGAACAGGGGCTGAAATATATATTGGGATTAGATTTTTCAACAAACTTCATAAATATATTAATTACCTTACGGTTTGAGGTATTTTGAAATTGTCGCAGAGACAGAATTGTACGTTGGAGGAGAACAGGGGCTACAATATATATTCAGATTAGATTTTTCAACAAACTTTATAAATTTATTAATCACCTTACGGTTTGAGGTATTTTGAAATTGTCGCAGAGACAGAATTGTACGTTGGAGGAGAACAGGGGCTACAATATATATTCAGATTAGATTTTTCAACAAACTTTATAAATATTTTAATTACCTTACGGTTTGAGGTATTTTGAAGTTGTCGCAGTGCCTGAATTGCATGTTGGAGGAGAAGAGGGACTGAAATATATATTCAAATTAGATTTTTCAACCAACTTTTTAAATATTTTAGTTACCTTACGGTTTGAGTTATTTTGAAATTGTCGCAGGGCCAGAATTGTACGTTGGAAGAAAACAGGGGCTACAATATATATTGAGATTAGATTTTTCAACAAACTTTTTAAATATATTAATTACCTTAGGGTTTGAGGTCTTTTGAAGTTGTCGCAGTGCCAGAATTGTACGTTGGAGGAGAAGAGAGGCTGAAATATATATTCACATTAGATTTTTCAACAAACTTTTTAAATATATTAATTACCTTACAGTTTGAGATATTTTGAATTTGTCGCAGCGCCAGAATTGTACGTTGGGGGAGAGCAGGGGCTACAATATATATTCAGATTAAATTTTTCAACAAACTTTATAAATATTTTAATAACCTTACGGTTTCAGGTATTATGAATTTGTCGCAGTGCCAGAATTGTACGTTGGAGGAGAAGAGGGGCTGAAATATATATTCAGATTAGAGTTTTCAACAAACTTCAAAATGTCTTTTAAAGTTGACGCAGTGCTAGAATTGTACGTTGAAGAAGAACAAGGTCTACAATATATATTCAGATAAGATTTTTCAACAAACTTTATAAATATATTAATTACCTTACGGTTTGAGATATGTTGAAGTTGTCGCAGTGCCTGTCTTGCATGTTGGAGGAGAAGAGGGGCTGAAATATATGTTGAGATTAGATTTTTCAACAATCCTTTTAAATATATTAATTACCTTACGGTTTGAAGTATTTTGAAGTAGTCGCAGAGACAGAATTGTACGTTGGGGAGAAGAGAGACTGAAATATATATTCAAATTATATATTTCAACAAACTTTTTAAATATATTAATTACCTTACGGTTTGAGGTATTTTGAGATTGTCGCAGTGCCAGAATTGTACGTTGGAGGAGACCAGGGGCTACAATGTATATTCAGATTAGATTTTTCAACAAACTTTATAAATATATAAATTACCTTACGGTTTGAGGTATTTGGAAATTGTCGCAGAGCCAGAATTGTACGTTGGAGGAGAACAGGGGCTACAATATATATTCAGATTAGATTTTTCAAGAAACTTCTTAATTATCCTAGTTATCTTACAGTTTGATATCGTTTGAAGTTGTCGCAGTGCCAGAATTGTACGTTGGAGGAGAAGAGGGGCTAAAATCTATTTTCAGATTAGAGTTTTCAACAAACATCTTAAATATGCTAGTTATCTTACAGCTTGATGTCTTTTGAAGTTGTCGCAGTGCAAGAATTGTACGTTGAAGAACAGGGGCTACAATATATTTTCAGGTTAGATTTTTCAATAAACTTTATAAATATATTAATGGCCTTACGATTTGAGGTATTTTGAAGTTGTCGCGGAGCCAGAATTGTACGTTGTAGAAGAACAGGTGCTAAAATATAAATTCAAATTAAATTTTTGAAAAACTTTTAAAATATATTAATTACCTTACGGTTTGAGTTATTCTGAGATTGTCGCAGGGTCAGCGTTGTATGTTGGAGGAGAACAGGTGCTACAATATATATTCAGATTAGATTTTTCAACAAATTTTATAAATATATTAATTCCCTTACGGTGTGAGATATTTTGAAGTTGTCGCAGTGCCTGAATTGCATGTTGGAGGAGAAGAGGGGCTGAAATATATATTGAGATTAGATTTTTCAACAATCCTTTTAAATATATTGATTACCTTACGGTTTGAAGTATTTTGAAGTTGTCGCAAAGCCAGAATTGTACGTTGGGGAGAAGAGGGGCTGAAATATATATTCAGATTAGAGTTTTCAACAAACTTTTTAAATATATTACTTACCTTACGGTTTGAGGTATTTTGAAATTGTCGCAGAGTCTGGTTTGTAAGCTGGAGGAGAACAGGGGCTACAATATATATTCAGATTAGATTTTTCAACAAACTTTATAAATATATTAATTACCTTACGGTTTGATGTATTTTGAAGTTGTCCCAGTGCCTGAATTGCATGTTGGAGGAGAAGAGGGGCTGAAATATATATTCAGATTAGAGTTTTCAACAAACTTTTAAATATATTACTTACCTTACGGTTTGAGGTATTTTGAAATTGTCGCTGGGTCAGAAATGTACGTTGGAGGAGAAGAGGGTCTGAAATATATATTCAGATTAGAGTTTTCAACAAACTTCAAAATGTCTTTTGAAGTTGTCGCACTGCTAGAATTGCACGTTGAGGAAGAACAGGGTCTACAATATATATTCAGATTAGATTTTTCAACAAACTTTATAAATATATTAATTACCTTAAGGTTTGATGTATTTTGAAATTTTCGCAGGGCCCAGATTGTACGTTGGAAGAAAACAGGGGCTACAATATATATTCAGATTGGATTTTTCAACAAACTTTATAAATATATTAATTACCTTACGGTTTGAGGTATTTTGAAGTTGTCGCAGTGCCTGAATTGCATGTTGGAGGAGAAGAGGGGCTGAAATATATATTCTGATTAGAGTTTTCAACAAACTTCAAAATGTCTTTTGAGGTTGACGCATTGCTAGAATTGCACGTTGAAGAAGAACAAGGTCTACAATATATATTCAGATTAGATTTTTCAATAAACTTTATTAATATATTAATTACCTTACGGTTTGAAGTATTTTGAAATTGTCGCAGTGCTAGAATTGCACGTTGAGGTAGAACAGGGTCTACAATATATATTCAGATTATATTTTTCAACAAACTTTATAAATATATTAATTACCTTACGGTTTTAGGTATTTTGAAATTGTCGCAGAGTCAGAATTGTACGTTGGAAGAAAACAGGAGCCACAATATATATTCAGATTAGGTTTTTCAACAAACTTTATAAATGTATTAATTACCTTACGGTTTGAAGTATTTTGAAGTTGTCGCAGTGTCAGAATTGTACGTTGGAGAGGAACAGGGGCTACAATATATATTCAGATTAGATTTTTCAACAAACTTCTTAATTATCCTAGTTATCTTACAGTTTGATATCTTTTGAAGTTGTCGCAGTGCCAGAATTGTACGTTGGAGGAGAAGAGGGGCTGAAATATATTTTCAGATTAGAGTTTTCAACAAACTTCTTAAATATCCTAGTTATCTTACAGGTTGATGTCTTTTGAAGCTGTCGCAGTGCAAGAATTGTACGTTGAAGAACCGGTTCTAGAATATATATTCAGATTAGATTTTTCAACAAACTTTATAAATATATTAATTCCCTTACGGTTTGAGATATTTTGAAGTTGTCGCAGTGCCTGAATTGCATGTTGGAGGAGAAGAGGGGCTGAAATATATATTGAGATTAGATTTTTCAACAATCCTTTTAAATATATTAATTACCTTACGGTTTGAAGTATTTTGAAGTTGTCGCAGAGCCAGAATTGTACGTTGGGGAGAAGAGAGGCTGAAATATATATTCAAATTATATATTTCAACAAACTTTTTAAATATATTAATTACCTTACGGTTTGAGGTATTTTGAGATTGTCGCAGTGCCAGAATTGTACGTTGGAGGAGACCAGGGGCTACAATGTATTTTCAGATTAGATTTTTCAACAAACTTTATAAATATATAAATTACCTTACGGTTTGAGGTATTTGGAAATTGTCGCAGAGCCAGAATTGTACGTTGGAGGAGAACAGGGGCTACAATATATATTCAGATTAGATTTTTCAAGAAACTTCTTAATTATCCTAGTTATCTTACAGTTTGATATCGTTTGAAGTTGTCGCAGTGCCAGAATTGTACGTTGGAGGAGAAGAGGGGCTAAAATCTATTTTCAGATTAGAGTTTTTAACAAACATCTTAAATATGCTAGTTATCTTACAGCTTGATGTCTTTTGAAATTGTCGCAGTGCAAGAATTGTACGTTGAAGAACAGGGGCTACAATATATTTTCAGGTTAGATATTTCAATAAACTTTATAAATATATTAATGGCCTTACGATTTGAGGTATTTTGAAGTTGTCGCGGAGCCAGAATTGTACGTTGTAGAAGAACAGGTGCTAAAATATAAATTCAAATTAAATTTTTGAAAAACTTTTAAAATATATTAATTACCTTACGGTTTGAGGTATTTTGGGATTGTCGCAGGGTGAGCATTGTATGTTGGAGGAGAATAGGTGCTACAATATATATCCAGATTAGATTTTTCAACAAACTTTATAAATATATTAATTCCCTTACGGTTTGAGATATTTTGAAGTTGACACAGTGCCTGAATTGCATGTTGGGGGAGAAGAGGGGCTAAAATACATATTGAGATTAGATTTTTCAACAATCCTTTTAAATATATTAATTACCTTACGGTTTGAGGTATTTTGAAGTTGACGCAGTGCTAGTATTCTACGTTAAAGAAGAACAGGGTCTACAATATATATTCAGATTAGATTTTTCAACAAACTTTATAAATATATTAATTACCTTACGGTTTGATGTATTTTGAAATTTTCGCAGGGCCCGGATTGTACGTTGGAAGAAAACAGGGGCTACAATATATATTCAGATCAGATTTTTCAACAAATTTCTTAATTATCCTAGTTATCTTAGGTTTGATGTCTTCTGAAGTTGTCGCAGTGCCAGAATTGTACGTTGGAGGAGAACAGGGGCTGAAATATATATTGAGAATAGATTTTTCAACAAGCTTTTTAAATATATTAATTACCTTACGGTTTGAGGTATTTTGAAGTTGACGCAGTGCTAGTATTCTACGTTAAAGAAGAACAGGGTCTACAATATATATTCAGATTACATTTTTCAATATTCTTTATAAATATATTAATTACCTTAACTTCTTAAATATCCTAGTTATCTTACAGCTTGATGTCTTTTGAAGCTGTCGCAGTGCAAGAATTGTACGTTGAGAAGAACAGGGTCTTCAATATATATTCAGATTAGATTTTTCAACAAACTTTATAAATATATTAATTACTTTAGGGTTTGAGGTATTTTGCAGTTGTCGCAGTGCCAGAATTGTACGTTGGAGGAGAACAGGGGCTACAATATATATTCAGATTAGATTTTTCAACAAACTTTATTAATATATTAATTACCTTACGGTTTGAAGTATTTTGAAGTTGTCGCAGTGCTAGAATTGCACGTTGAGGAAGAACAGGGTCTACAATATATATTCAGATTAGATTTTTCAACAAACTTTATAAATATATTAATTACCTTACGGTTTTAGGTATTTTGAAATTGTCGCAGAGTCAGAATTGTACGTTGGAAGAAAACAGGGGCCACAATATATATTCAGATTAGATTTTTCAACAAACTTTATAAATGTATTAATTACCTTACGGTTTGAAGTATTTTGAAGTTGTCGCAGTGTCAGAATTGTACGTTGGAGAGAAACAGGGGCTACAATATATATTCAGATTAGATTTTTCAACAAACTTCTTTATTATCCTAGTTATCTTACAGTTTGATATCTTTTGAAGTTGTCGCAGTGCCAGAATTGTACGTTGGAGGAGAAGAGGGGCTGAAATATATTTTCAGATTAGAGTTTTCAACAAACTTCTTAAATATCCTAGTTATCTTACAGGTTGATGTCTTTTGAAGCTGTCGCAGTGCAAGAATTGTACGTTGAAGAACCGGTTCTAAAATATATATTCAGATTAGATTTTTCAACAACTTTATAAATATATTAATTACCTTACGGTTTGAAGTATTTTGAAGTTGTCGCAGTGTCAGAATTGTACGTTGGAGGAGAACAGGTGCTACAATATATATTCAGATTAGATTTTTCAACAAACTTTATTAATATATTAATTACCTTACGGCTTAATGTATCTTGAAGTTGTCGCAGTGCTAGAATTGCACGTTGAAGAAGAACAAGGGCCACAATATATATTCAGATTAGATTTTCCAACAATTTTATAAATATATTAATTACCTTACGGTTTGAAGTATTTTGAAATTGTCCCTGGGTCAGAATTGTACGTTGGAGGAGAAGAGGGTCTGAAATATATATTCAGATTAGAGTTTTCAACAAACTTCAAAATGTCTTTTGAAGTTGTCGCAGTGCTAGAATTGCACGTTGAAGAAGAACAGGGTCTACAATATATATTCAGATTAGATTTTTCAACAAACTTTATAAATATATTAATTACCTTACGGTTTGATGTATTTTGAAATTTTCGCAGGGCCCGGATTGTACGTTGGAAGAAAACAGGGGCTACAATATATATTCAGATCAGATTTTTCAACAAATTTCTTAATTATCCTAGTTATCTTAGGTTTGATGTCTTCTGAAGTTGTCGCAGTGCCAGAATTGTACGTTGGAGGAGAACAGGGGCTGAAATATATATTGAGAATAGATTTTTCAACAAGCTTTTTAAATATATTAATTACCTTACGGTTTGAGGTATTTTGAAGTTGACGCAGTGCTAGTATTCTACGTTAAAGAAGAACAGGGTCTACAATATATATTCAGATTACATTTTTCAATATTCTTTATAAATATATTAATTACCTTAACTTCTTAAATATCCTAGTTATCTTACAGCTTGATGTCTTTTGAAGCTGTCGCAGTGCAAGAATTGCACGTTGAGAAGAACAGGGTCTTCAATATATATTCAGATTAGATTTTTCAACAAACTTTATAAATATATTAATTACTTTAGGGTTTGAGGTATTTTGCAGTTGTCGCAGTGCCAGAATTGTACGTTGGAGGAGAACAGGGGCTACAATATATATTCAGATTAGATTTTTCAACAAACTATATTAATATATTAATTACCTTACGGTTTGAAGTATTTTGAAGTTGTCGCAGTGCTAGAATTGCACGTTGAGGAAGAACAGGGTCTACAATATATATTCAGATTAGATTTTTCAACAAACTTTATAAATATATTAATTACCTTACGGTTTTAGGTATTTTGAAATTGTCGCAGATTCAGAATTGTACGTTGGAAGAAAACAGGGGCCACAATATATATTCAGATTAGATTTTTCAACAAACTTTATAAATGTATTAATTACCTTACGGTTTGAAGTATTTTGAAGTTGTCGCAGTGTCAGAATTGTACGTTGGAGAGGAACAGGGGCTACAATATATATTCAGATTAGATTTTTCAACAAACTTCTTAATTATCCTAGTTATCTTACAGTTTGATATCTTTTGAAGTTGTCGCAGTGCCAGAATTGTACGTTGGAGGAGAAGAGGGGCTGAAATATATTTTCAGATTAGAGTTTTCAACAAACTTCTTAAATATCCTAGTTATCTTACAGGTTGATGTCTTTTGAAGCTGTTGCAGTGCAAGAATTGTACGTTGAAGAACCGGTTCTAGAATATATATTCAGATTAGATTTTTCAACAAACTTTATAAATATATTAATTACCTTACGGTTTGAGGTATTTTGAAGTTGTCCCAGTGCCTGAATTGCATGTTGGAGGAGAAGAGGGGCTGAAATATATGTTCAGATTAGAGCTTTCAACAAACTTCTTAAATATCCTAGTTATCTTACAGTTTGATGTCTTTTGAAGTTGTCGCAGTGCCAGAATTCTACGTTGGAGGAGAAGAGGGGCTGAAATATATTTTCATATTAGAGTTTTCAACAAACTTCTTAAATATCCTAGTTATCTTAGAGTTTGATGTCTTTTGAAGTTGTCGCAGTGCCAGAATTCTACGTTGGAGGAGAAGAGGGGCTGAAATATATATTCAGATTAGAGTTTTCAACAAACATTTTAAATATTTTACTTACCTTACGGTTTGAGGTATTTTGAAATTGTCGCAGAATCAGTATTGTACGTTGGAGGAGAAGAGGGTCTGAAAAATATATTCAGATTAGAGATTTCAACAAACTTCAAACTGTCTTTTGAAGTTGTCGCAGTGCAAGAATTGTACGTTGAAGAACAGGTTCTACAATATATATTCAGATTAGATTTTTCAACAAACTTTATAAATATATTAATTACCTTAAGGTTTGAGGTATTTTGAAGTTGCCGCAGTGCCTGAATTGCACGTTGCAGGAGAAGAGGGGCTGAAATATATATTCAGATTGGAGTTTTCAACAAACTTTTTAAATGTATTACTTACCTTACGGTTTGAGGTATTTTGAAATTGTCGCAGAGTCAGAATTGTACGTTGGAGGAGAAGAGGGTCTGAAATCTATATTCAGATTAAAGTTTTCAACAAACTTCATAAATATCCTAGTTAATTTACAATTTGATGTCTTTTGAAATTGTCGCAGTGCTAGAATTGTACGTTGAAGAATGGGGCAACAATATATATTCAGATCAGATTTTTCAACAAATTTCTTAATTATCCTAGTTATCTTAGGTTTGATGTCTTCTGAAGTTGTCGCAGTGCCAGAATTGTACGTTGGAGGAGAACAGGGGCTGAAATATATCTTGAGAATATATTTTTCAACAAGCTTTTTAAATATATTAATTACCTTACGGTTTGAGGTATTTTGAAGTTGACGCAGTGCTAGTATTCCACGTTAATGAAGAACAGGGTCTACAATATATATTCAGATTACATTTTTCAATATTCTTTATAAATTTATTAATTACCTTAACTTCTTAAATATCCTAGTTATCTTACAGCTTGATGTCTTTTGAAGCTGTCGCAGTGCAAGAATTGCACGTTGAAGAAGAACAGGGTCTTCAATATATATTCAGTTTAGATTTTTCAACAAACTTTATAAATATATTAATTACTTTAGGGTTTGAGGTATTTTGCAGTTGTCGCAGTGCCAGAATTGTACGTTGGAGGAGAACAGGGGCTGAAATATATATTCAGATTAGAGTTTTCAACAAACTTCAAAATGTCTTTTGAGGTTGACGCATTGCTAGAATTGCACGTTGAAGAAGAACGGGGTCTACAATATATATTCAGATTAGATTTTTCAACAAACTTTATAAATATATTAATTACCTTAAGGTTTGATGTATTTTGAAATTTTCGCAGGGCCCGGATTGTACGTTGGAAGAAAACAGGGGCTACAATATATATTCAGATTGGATTTTTCAACAAACTTTATAAATATATTAATTACCTTACGGTTTGAGGTATTTTGAAGTTGTCGCAGTGCCTGAATTGCATGTTGGAGGAGAAGAGGGGCTGAAATATATATTCAGATTAGAGTTTTCAACAAACTTTTTAAATATTTTACTTACCTTACGGTTTGAGGTATTTTGAAATTGTCGCAGAATCAGAATTGTACGTTGGAGGAGAAGAGGGACTGAAATATATATTCAGATTAGAGTTTTCAACAAACTTCAAAATGTCTTTTGAAGTTGTCGCAGTGCTAGAATTGCACGTTGAAGAAGAACAGGGTCTACAATATATATTCAGATTAGATTTTTCAACAAACTTTATAAATATATTAATTGCCTTACGGTTTGAGGTATTTTGAAATTGTCGCAGAGTCAGAATTGTACGTTGGAGGAGAACAGGGGCTACAATATATATTCAGATTAGATTTTTCAACAAACTTCTTAATTATCCTAGTTATCTTACAGTTTGATATCTTTTGAAGTTGTCGCAGTGCCAGAATTGTACGTTGGAGGAGAAGAGGGGCTGAAATATATTTTCAGATTAGAGTTTTCAACAAACTTCTTAAATATCCTAGTTATCTTACAGGTTGATGTCTTTTGAAGCTGTCGCAGTGCAAGAATTGTACGTTGAAGAACAGGTTCTACAATATATATTCAGATTAGATTTTTCAACAAACTTTATAAATATATTAATTACCTTACGGTTTGAGGTATTTTGAAGTTGTCGCAGTGCCTGAATTGCATGTTGGAGGAGAAGAGGGGCTGAAATATATATTCAGATTAGAGTTTTCAACAAACTTTTTAAATATTTGGCGTTCGCTTGTGGATTGAACACCTAGTTATACTGTCTGCTGGAGTAAAGGATGGGTGTACGATCACGGGTGGTACACTACAGAAATGCACTTGAGTTTGATAGGTTTATTAATCACTGTGATACAAATGGAAGCTGATCCAGGCGGAGGAGTACGGACGAGAGTTGACTGAGAGTGACTGAGAGAGACTAAGGGAGACTAAGAGAGACTAAGAGAGACTAAGAGAGACTAAGAGAGACTAAGAGAGACTAAGAGAGACTAAGAGAGACTAAGAGAGACTAAGAGAGACTAAGAGAGACTAAGAGGTCGAGTCAGGGCGCTAAGGCTATTTAAAGGGTGTCCAGGCACTTCCACATCTGGTGAGCCTTCGTGGAACACGCACTTTCTAACGCCACACATGTGTGCCTCAAAGGACAGTACTTTCTACATCTGGCAAGTCCTCTCGGTACTCCACATCTGGCGAGGCTTCCCGGAATACAGAGTTCAAAACATCATAAAATGTAACAACGCTAAAGAACCCAGCAAAACACAATTCGAGGAATTTCCGTGGGGCCTGGGCCCTACAAATATATTCCTTACCTTACGGTTTGAGGTATTTTGAAATTGTCGCAGAGTCAGAATTGTACGTTGGAGGAGAACAGGGGCTACAATATATATTCAGATTAGATTTTTCAACAAACTTTATGAATATATCAATTACCTTAGGGTTTGAGGTATTTTGAAGTTGTAGCAGTGCCTGAATTGCATGTTGGAGGAGAAGAGGGGCTGAAATATATTTTCAGATTAGATTTTTCAACAAACTTCTTAATTATCTTAGTTATCTTACAGTTTGATATCTTGTCGCAGTGCCTGAATTGCACGTTGGAGGAGAAGAGGGGCTGAAATATATATTCAGATTAGAGTTTTCAACAAACTTTTTAAATATGTTACTTACCTTAGGTTGGAGGTATTTTGAAATTGTCGCAGAGTCAGAATTGTACGTTGGAGGAGAACAGGGGCTACAATATATATTCAGATTAGATTTTTCAACAAACTTCTTAATTATCCTAGTTATCTTACAGTTTGATATTTTTTGAAGTTGTCGCAGTGCCAGAATTGTACGTTGGAGGAGAAGAGGGGCTGAAATATATTTTCAGATTAGAGTTTTCAACAAACTTCTTAAATATCCTAGTTATCTTACAGGTTGATGTCTTTTGAAGCTGTCGCAGTGCAAGAATTGTACGTTGAAGAACCGGTTCTAGAATATATATTCAGATTAGATTTTTCAACAAACTTTATAAATATATTAATTCCCTTACGGTTTGAGATATTTTGAAGTTGTCGCAGTGCCTGAATTGCATGTTGGAGGAGAAGAGGGGCTGAAATATATATTGAGATTAGATTTTTCAACAATCCTTTTAAATATATTAATTACCTTACGGTTTGAAGTATTTTGAAGTTGTCGCAGAGCCAGAATTGTACGTTGGGGAGAAGAGAGGCTGAAATATATATTCAAATTATATATTTCAACAAACTTTTTAAATATATTAATTACCTTACGGTTTGAGGTATTTTGAGATTGTCGCAGTGCCAGAATTGTACGTTGGAGGAGACCAGGGTCTACAATGTATATTCAGATTAGATTTTTCAACAAACTTTATAAATATATAAATTACCTTACGGTTTGAGGTATTTGGAAATTGTCGCAGAGCCAGAATTGTACGTTGGAGGAGAACAGGGGCTACAATATATATTCAGGTTAGATATTTCAATAAACTTTATAAATATATTAATGGCCTTACGATTTGAGGTATTTTGAAGTTGTCGCGGAGCCAGAATTGTACGTTGTAGAAGAACAGGTGCTAAAATATAAATTCAAATTAAATTTTTGAAAAACTTTTAAAATATATTAATTACCTTACGGTTTGAGGTATTTTGGGATTGTCGCAGGGTGAGCATTGTATGTTGGATGAGAATAGGTGCTACAATATATATCCAGATTAGATTTTTCAACAAACTTTATAAATATATTAATTCCCTTACGGTTTGAGATATTTTGAAGTTGTCACAGTGCCTGAATTGCATGTTGGAGGAGAAGAGGGGCTTAAATACATATTGAGATTAGATTTTTCAACAATCCTTTTAAATATATTAATTACCTTACGGTTTGAAGTATTTTGAAGTTGTCGCAGAGCCAGAATTGTACGTTGGGGAGAAGAGAGGCTGAAATATATATTCAAATTATATTTTTCAACAAACTTTATAAATATATAAATTACCTTACGGTTTGAGGTATTTGGAAATTGTCGCAGAGCCAGAATTGTACGTTGGAGGAGAACAGGGGCTACAATATATATTCAGATTAGATTTTTCAAGAAACTTCTTAATTATCCTAGTTATCTTACAGTTTGATATCGTTTGAAGTTGTCGCAGTGCCAGAAATGTACGTTGGAGGAGAAGAGGGGCTAAAATCTATTTTCAGATTAGAGTTTTCAACAAACATCTTAAATATGCTAGTTATCTTACAGCTTGATGTCTTTTGAAGTTGTCGCAGTGCAAGAATTGTACGTTGAAGAACAGGGGCTACAATATATTTTCAGGTTAGATTTTTCAATAAACTTTATAAATATATTAATGGCCTTACGATTTGAGGTATTTTGAAATTGTCGCAGAGTCAGAATTGTACGTTGGAGGAGAACAGGGGCTACAATATATATTCAGATTAGATTTTTCAACAAACTTTATAATTATATTAGTTACCTTACGGTTTGAGGTATTTTGAAGTTGCCGCAGTGCCTGAATTGCATGTTGGAGGAGAAGAGGGGCTGAAATATATATTCAGATTAGAGCTTTCAACAAACTTCTTAAATTTCCTAGTTATCTTACAGTTTGATGTCTTTTGAAGTTGTCGCAGTGCCAGAATTCTACGTTGGAGGAGAAGAGGGGCTGAAATATATTTTCAGATTAGAGTTTTCAACAAACTTCCTAATTATCCTAGTTATCTTACAGTTTGATGTCTTTTGAAGTTGTCGCAGTGCCAGAATTCTACATTGGAGGAGAAGAGGGGCTGAAATATATATTCAGATTAGAGTTTTCAACAAACTTTTTAAATATATTACTTACCATACGGTTTGAGGTATTTTGAAATTGTCGCAGTATCAGAATTGTACGTTGGAGGAGAAGAGGGTCTAAAATATATATTCAGATTAGAGTTTTCAACAAACTTCAAAATGTCCTTTGAAGTTGTCGCAGTGCTAGAATTGCACGTTGAAGAAGAACAAGGGCCACAATATATATTCAGATTAGATTTTCCAACAATTTTATAAATATATTAATTACCTTACGGTTTGAAGTATTTTGAAATTGTCCCTGGGTCAGAATTGTACGTTGGAGGAGAAGAGGGTCTGAAATATATATTCAGATTAGAGTTTTCAACAAACTTCAAAATGTCTTTTGAAGTTGTCGCAGTGCTAGAATTGCACGTTGAAGAAGAACAGGGTCTACAATATATATTCAGATTAGATTTTTCAACAAACTTTATAAATATATTAATTACCTTACGGTTTGATGTATTTTGAAATTTTCGCAGGGCCCGGATTGTACGTTGGAAGAAAACAGGGGCTACAATATATATTCAGATCAGATTTTTCAACAAATTTCTTAATTATCCTATTTATCTTAGGTTTGATGTCTTCTGAAGTTGTCGCAGTGCCAGAATTGTACGTTGGAGGAGAACAGGGGCTGAAATATATATTGAGAATAGATTTTTCAACAAGCTTTTTAAATATATTAATTACCTTACGGTTTGAGGTATTTTGAAGTTGACGCAGTGCTAGTATTCTACGTTAAAGAAGAACAGGGTCTACAATATATATTCAGATTACATTTTTCAATCTTCTTTATAAATATATTAATTACCTTAACTTCTTATATATCCTAGTTATCTTACAGCTTGATGTCTTTTGAAGCTGTCGCAGTGCAAGAATTGCACGTCGAGAAGAACAGGGTCTTCAATATATATTCAGATTAGATTTTTCAACAAACTTTATAAATATATTAATTACTTTAGGGTTTGAGGTATTTTGCAGTTGTCGCAGTGCCAGAATTGTACGTTGGAGGAGAACAGGGGCTACAATATATATTCAGATTAGATTTTTCAACAAACTTTATTAATATATTAATTACCTTACGGTTTGAAGTATTTTGAAGTTGTCGCAGTGCTAGAATTGCACGTTGAGGAAGAACAGGGTCTACAATATATATTCAGATTAGATTTTTCAACAAACTTTATAAATATATTAATTACCTTACGGTTTTAGGTATTTTGAAATTGTCGCAGAGTCAGAATTGTACGTTGGAAGAAAACAGGGGCCACAATATATATTCAGATTAGATTTTTCAACAAACTTTATAAATGTATTAATTACCTTACGGTTTGAAGTATTTTGAAGTTGTCGCAGTGTCAGAATTGTACGTTGGAGAGGAACAGGGGCTACAATATATATTCAGATTAGATTTTTCAACAAACTTCTTAATTATCCTAGTTATCTTACAGTTTGATATCTTTTGAAGTTGTCGCAGTGCCAGAATTGTACGTTGGAGGAGAAGAGGGGCAGAAATATATTTTCAGATTAGAGTTTTCAACAAACTTCTTAAATATCCTAGTTATCTTACAGGTTGATGTCTTTTGAAGCTGTCGCAGTGCAAGAATTGTACGTTGAAGAACCGGTTCTAGAATATATATTCAGATTAGATTTTTCAACAAACTTTATAAATTTATTAATTACCTTACGGTTTGAGGTATTTTGAAGTTGTCCCAGTGCCTGAATTGCATGTTGGAGGAGAAGAGGGGCTGAAATATATGTTCAGATTAGAGCTTTCAACAAACTTCTTAAATATCCTAGTTATCTTACAGTTTGATGTCTTTTGAAGTTGTCGCAGTGCCAGAATTCTACGTTGGAGGAGAAGAGGGGCTGAAATATATTTTCAGAATAGAGTTTTCAACAAACATTTTAAATATTTTACTTACCTTACGGTTTGAGGTATTTTGAAATTGTCGCAGAATCAGTATTGTACGTTGGAGGAGAAGAGGGTCTGAAATATATATTCAGATTAGAGATTTCAACAAACTTCAAAATGTCTTTTGAAGTTGTCGCAGTGCAAGAATTGTACGTTGAAGAACAGGTTCTACAATATATATTCAGATTAGATTTTTCAACAAACTTTATAAATATATTAATTACCTTAAGGTTTGAGGTATTTTGAAGTTGCCGCAGTGCCTGAATTGCACGTTGCAGGAGAAGAGGGGCTGAAATATATATTCAGATTGGAGTTTTCAACAAACTTTTTAAATATATTACTTACCTTACGGTTTGAGGTATTTTGAAATTGTCGCAGAGTCAGAATTGTACGTTGGAGGAGAAGAGGGTCTAAAATCTATATTCAGATTAGAGTTTTCAACAAACTTCATAAATATCCTAGTTAATTTACAATTTGATGTCTTTTGAAATTGTCGCAGTGCTAGAATTGTACGTTGAAGAATAGGGGCAACAATATATATTCAGATCAGATTTTTCAACAAATTTCTTAATTATCCTAGTTATCTTAGGTTTGATGTCTTCTGAAGTTGTCGCAGTGCCAGAATTGTACGTTGGAGGAGAACAGGGGCTGAAATATATCTTGAGAATATATTTTTCAACAAGCTTTTTAAATATATTAATTACCTTACGGTTTGAGGTATTTTGAAGTTGACGCAGTGCTAGTATTCTACGTTAAAGAAGAACAGGGTCTACAATATATATTCAGATTACATTTTTCAATATTCTTTATAAATTTATTAATTACCTTAACTTCTTAAATATCCTAGTTATCTTACAGCTTGATGTCTTTTGAAACTGTCGCAGTGCAAGAATTGCACGTTGAAGAAGAACAGGGTCTTCAATATATATTCAGATTAGATTTTTCAACAAACTTTATAATTATATTAATTACTTTAGGGTTTGAGGTATTTTGCAGTTGTCGCAGTGCCAGAATTGTACGTTGGAGGAGAACAGGGGCTGAAATATATATTCAGATTAGAGTTTTCAACAAACTTCAAAATGTCTTTTGAGGTTGACGCATTGCTAGAATTGCACGTTGAAGAAGAACGGGGTCTACAATATATATTCAGATTAGATTTTTCAACAAACTTTATAAATATATTAATTACCTTACGGTTTTAGGTATTTTGAAATTGTCGCAGATTCAGAACTGTACGTTGGAAGAAAACAGGGTCTACAATATATATTCAGATTAGATTTTTCAACAAACTTTATAAATATATTAATTACCTTACGGTTTTAGGTATTTTGAAATTGTCGCAGATTCAGAACTGTACGTTGGAAGAAAACAGGGGCCACAATAAATATTCAGATTAGATTGTTCAACAAACTTTATAAATGTATTAATTACCTTACGGTTTGAAGTATTTTGAAATTGTCGCAGTGTCAGAAATGTACGTTGGAGAGGAACAGGGGCTACAATATATATTCAGATTAGATTTTTCAACAAACTTCTTAATTATCCTAGTTATCTTACAGTTTGATATCTTTTGAAGATGTCGCAGTGTCAGAATTGTACGTTGGAGGAGAAGAGAGGCTGAAATATATATTCAGATTAGAGTATTCAACAAACTTCTTAAATATCCTAGTTACTTTACAGTTTGATGTCTTTTGAAGTTGTAGCAGTGCTAGAATTGTACGTTGAAAAACAGGGGCAACTGTATATATTCAGATCAGATTTTTCAACAAACTTCTTAATTATCCTAGATATCTTAGGTTTGATGTCTTTTGAAGTTGTCGCAGTGCCAGAATTGTAAGTTGGAGGAGAAGAGGGGCTGAAATATATATTCAGAGTAGAGTTTTCAACAAACTTTTTAAATATATTACTTACCTTACGGTTTGAGGTATTTTGAAATTGTCGCAGAGTCAGGATTGTACGTTGGAGGAGAACACGGGCTACAATATATATTCAGATTAGATTTTTCAACAAACTTAATAAATATATTAATTACCTTACGGTTTAAGGTATTTTGAAGTTGGCCCAGTGCCTGAATTGCATGTTGGAGGAGAAGAGGGGCTGAAATATATATTCAGATTAGAGTTTTCAACAAACTTTTAAATATATTACTTACCTTACGGTTTGAGGTATTTTGAAATTGTCGCTGGGTCAGAAATGTACGTTGGAGGAGAAGAGGGTCTGAAATATATATTCAGATTAGAGTTTTCAACAAACTTCAAAATGTCTTTTGAAGTTGTCGCAGTGCTAGAATTGCACGTTGAAGAAGAACAGGGTCTACAATATATATTCAGATTAGATTTTTCAACAACCTTTATAAATATATTAATTACCCTAAGGTTTGATGTATTTTGAAATTTTCGCAGGGCCCGGATTGTACGTTGGAAGAAAACAGGGGCTACAATATATATTCAGATTGGATTTTTCAACAAACTTTATAAATATATTAATTACCTTACGGTTTGAGGTATTTTGAAGTTGTCGCAGTGCTTGAATTGCATGTTGGGGGAGAAGAGGGGCTGAAATATATATTCAGATTAGAGTTTTCAACAAACTTCAAAATGTCTTTTGAGGTTGACGCATTGCTAGAATTGCACGTTGAAGAAGAACAGGGTCTACAATATATATTCAGATTAGATTTTTCAATAAACTTTATAAATTTATTAATTACCTTACGGTTTGAGGTATTTTGAAATTTTCGCAGGGCCCGGATTGTACGTTGGAAGAAATCAGGGGCTACAATATATATTCAGATTGGATTTTTCAACAAACTTTATAAATATATTAATTACCTTACGGTTTTAGGTATTTTGAAATTGTCGCAGAGTCAGAATTGTACGTTGGAAGAAAATAGGGGCCACAATATATATTCAGATTAGATTTTTCAACAAACTTTATAAATGTATTAATTACCTTACGGTTTGAAGTATTTTGAAGTTGTCGCAGTGTCAGAATTGTACGTTGGAGAGGAACAGGGTCTACAATATATATTCAGATTAGATTTTTCAACAAACTTTATAAATATATTAATTACCTTAAGGTTTGATGTATTTTGAAATTTTCGCAGGGCCCGGATTGTACGTTGGAAGAAAACAGGGGCTACAATATATATTCAGATTGGATTTTTCAACAAACTTTATAAATATATTAATTACCTTACGGTTTGAGGTATTTTGAAGTTGTCGCAGTGCTTGAATTGCATGTTGGAGGAGAAGAGAGGCTGAAATATATATTCAGATTAGAGTTTTCAACAAACTTCAAAATGTCTTTTGAGGTTGACGCATTGCTAGAATTGCACGTTGAAGAAGAACAGGGTCTACAATATATATTCAGATTAGATTTTTCAATAAACTTTTTAAATTTATTAATTACCTTACGGCTTGAGATATTTTGAAGTTGTCGCAGTGCCTGAATTGCATGTTGGAGGAGAAGAGGGGCTGAAATATATATTCAGATTAGAGTTTTCAACAAACTTTATAAATATATTAATTACCTTAAGGTTTGAGGTATTTTGAAGTTGTCGCAGTGCCTGAATTGCACGTTGAAGGAGAAGAGGGGCTGAAATATATATTCAGATTAGAGTTTTCAACAAATTTTTAAATATATTACTTACCTTAAGGTTTGAGGTATTTTGAAATTGTCGCAGAGTCAGGATTGTACGGTGGAGGAGAACAGGGGCTACAATATATATTCAGATTAGATTTTTCAACAAACTTTATAAATATATTAATTACCTTACGGTTTTAGGTATTTTGAAATTGTCGCTGGGTCAGAAATGTACGTTGGAGGAGAAGAGGGTCTGAAATATATATTCAGATTAGAGTTTTCAACAAACTTCAAAATGTCTTTTGAAGTTGTCGCAGTGCTAGAATTGCACGTTGAAGAAGAACAGGGTCTACAATATATATTCAGATTAGATTTTTCAACAAACTTTATAAATATATTAATTACCTTACGGTTTGAGATATTTTGAAGTTGTCGCAGTGCCTGAATTGCATGTTGGAGGAGAAGAAGGGCTGAAATATATATTGAGATAAAATTTTTCAACAAACTTTTTAATTATATTACTTACCATATGGTTTGAGGTATTTTGAAGTTGTCGCAGAGCCAGAATTGTACGTTGGAGGAGAAATCGGGGCTGAAATATATATTCAAATTAGATATTTCAACAAACTTTTTAAAAATATTAATTACCTTAGGGTTTGAGGTCTTTTGAAGTAGTCGCAGTGCCAGAATTGTACGTTGGAGGAGAAGAGGGGCTGAAATATATATTGATATTAGATTTTTCAACAAACTTTATAAATATATTAATTACCTTACGGTTTGAGATATTTTGAAATTGTCGCAGTGCCTGAGCCGCATGTTGGAGGAGAAGAGGGGCTGAAATATATATTGAGATAAAATTTTTCAACAAACTTTTTAATTATATTACTTACCATATGGTTTGAGGTATTTTGAAGTTGTCGCTGAGCCAGAATTGTACGTTGGAGGAGAACCGGGGCTGAAATATATATTCAAATAATATATTTCAACAAACTTTTTAAATATATTAATTACCTTAGGGTTTGAGGTCTTTTGAAGTTGTCGCAGTGCCAGAATTGTACGTTGGAGGAGAAGAGAGGCTGAAATATATATTCAAATTAGGTTTTTCAACAAACTGTTTAAATATATTAATTACCTTACGGGTTGAAATATTTTGAAATTGTCGCAGTGCCTGAATTGCATGTTGGAGGAGAAGAGTGGCTGAAATATATATTCAGATTAGAGTATTCAACAAACTTCTTAAATATCCTAGTTACTTTACAGTTTGATGTCTTTTGAAGTTGTAGCAGTGCTAGAATTGTTCGTTGAAAAACAGGGGCAACAATATATATTCAGATCAGATTTTTCAACAATCTTCTTAATTATCCTAGTTATCTTAGGTTTGATGTCTTTTGAAGTTGTCGCAGTGCCAGAATTGTAAGTTGGAGGAGAAGAGGGGCTGAAATATATATTCAGATTAGAGTTTTCAACAAACTTTTTAAATATATTACTTACCTTACGGTTTGAGGTATTTTGAAATTGTCGCAGAGTCAGGATTGTACGTTGGAGGAGAACAGGGGCTACAATATATATTCAGATTAGATTTTTCAACAAACTTTATAAATATATTAATTACCTTACGGTTTGAGGTATTTTGAAGTTGGCCCAGTGCCTGAATTGCATGTTGGAGGAGAAGAGGGGCTGAAATATATATTCAGATTAGAGTTTTCAACAAACTTTTAAATATATTACTTACCTTACGGTTTGAGGTATTTTGAAATTGTCGCAGAGTCAGGATTGTACGTTGGAGGAGAACAGGGTACAATATATATTCAGATTAGATTTTTCAACAAACTTTATAAATATATGAATTACCTTAAGGTTTGATGTATTTTGAAATTTTCGCAGGGCCCGGATTGTACGTTGGAAGAAAACAGGTGCTACAATATATATTCAGATTGGATTTTTCAACAAACTTTATAAATATATTATTTACCTTACGGTTTGAGGTATTTTGAAGTTGTCGCAGTGCTTGAATTGCATGTTGGAGGAGAAGAGGGGCTGAAATATATATTCAGATTAGAGTTTTCAATAAACTTCAAAATGTCTTTTGAGGTTGACGCATTGCTAGAATTGCACGTTGAAGAAGAACAGGGTCTACAATATATATTCAGATTAGATTTTTCAATAAACTTTATAAATTTATTAATTACCTTACGGTTTGAGATATTTTGAAGTTGTCGCAGTGCCTGAATTGCATGTTGGAGGAGAAGAGGGGCTGAAATATATATTGAGATAAAATTTTTCATCAAACTTTTTAATTATATTACTTACCAAATGGTTTGAGGTATTTTGAAGTTGTCGCAGAGCCAGAATTGTACGTTGGAGGAGAACCGGGGCTGAAATATATATTCAAATTAGATATTTCAACAAACTTTTTAAATATATTAATTACCTTAGGGTTTGAGGTCTTTTGAAGTTGTCGCAGTGCCAGAATTTTACGTTGGAGGAGAAGAGAGGCTGAAATATATATTCAAATTAGATTTTTCAACAAACTTTTTAAATATATTAATTACCTTACGGTTTTAGGTCTTTTGAAGTTGTCACAGTGCCAGAATTGTACGTTGGAAGAAAATAGGGGCTACAATATATATTCAGATTAGATTTTTCAACAAACTTTATAAATATATTAATTACCTTACGGTTTGAGGTATTATGAAGTTGTCGCAGTGCCAGAATTGTACGTTGGAGGAGAACAGGGCTGAAATATATATTGAGATTAGATTTTTCAACAAATTTTTAATTATATTGCTTATCATAAGGTTTGAGACATTTTGAAGTTGTCGCAGAGCCAGAATTGTACGTTGGAGGAGAACAGGGGCTGAAATATATATTCAAATTAGATTTTTCAACAAACTTTTTAAATATATAAATTACCTTACGGTTTGAGGTCTTTTGAAGTTGTCGCAGTGCCAGAATTGTACGTTGGAGGAGAAGAGAGGCTGAAATATATATTGATATTAGATTTTTCAACAAACTTTATAAATATATTAATTACCTTACGGTTTGAGATATTTTGAAGTTGTCGCAGTGCCTGAGCTGCATGTTGGAGGAGAAGAGGGGCTGAAATATATATTGAGATAAAATTTTTCAACAAACTTTTTAATTATATTCCTTACCATATGGTTTGAGGTATTTTGAAGTTGTCGCTGAGCCAGAATTGTACGTTGGAGGAGAACCGGGGCTGAAATATATATTCAAATTATATATTTCAACAAACTTTTTAAATATCCTAGTTATCTTACAGCTTGTTGTCTTTTGAAGTTGTAGCAGTGCTGGAATTGTACGTTGAAAAACAGGGGCAACAATATGTATTCAGATCAGATTTTTCAACAAACTTCTTAATTATCCTAGTTATCTTAGGTTTGATGTCTTTTGAAGCTGTCGCAGTGCCTGAATTGCATATTGGAGGAGAAGAGGGGCTGAAATATATAATCAGGTTAGAGTTTTCAACAAACTTCAAAATGTCTTTTGAAGATGACGCAGTGCTAGAATTGCACGTTGAAGAAGAACAGGGTCCACAATATATATTCAGATTAGATTTTTCAATAAACATTATAAATATATTAATTACCTAACGGTTTGAGGTATTTTGAAATTGTCGCAGAGTCAGAATTGTACGTTGGAGGAGGACAGGGGCTACAATATATATTCAGATTAGATTTTTCAACAAACTTTATAAATATATTAATTACCTTACGGATTGTGGTATTTTGAAATTGTCGCAGAGCCAGAATTGTATGTTGGAGTAGAACAGAGGCTACAATATATATTCAGATTGGATTTTTCAACAAACTTTATAAATATATTAATTACCTTATGGTTTGAAGTATTTTGAAGTTGTCGCAGAGCCAGAATTGTACGTTGGAGGAGAAGAGGGGCTGAAATATATAATCAGATTAGAGTTTTCAACAAACTTCAAAATGTCTTTTGAAGATGACGCAGTGCTAGAATTGCACGTTGAAGAAGAACAGGGTCCACAATATATATTCAGATTAGATTTTTCAACAAACTTTATAAATATATTAATTACCTTACGGATTGAGGTATTTTGAAATTGTCGCAGAGCCAGAATTGTATGTTGGAGTAGAACAGAGGCTACAATATATATTCAGATTGGATTTTTCAACAAACTTTATAAATATATTAATTACCTTACGGTTTAAGTTATTTTGAAATTGTCGCAGAGCCAGAATTGTACGTTGGAGGAGAAGAGAGGCTGAAATATATATTGAGATTAGAATTTTCAACAACCTTTTTAAATTTATTATTTACCTTATGGTTTGAAGTATTTTGAAGTTGTCGCAGAGCCAGAATTGTACGTTGGAGGAGAAGAGGGGCTGAAATATATATTCAGATTAGAGTTTTCAACAAACCTTTTAAATATATTACTTACCTTACGGTTTGAGGTATTTTCAAATTGTCGCAGAGTCAGGATTGTACGTTGGAGGAGAACAGGGGCTACAATATATATTCAGACTAGAATTTTCAACAAACTTTATAAATACATTAATTACCTTACGGTTTGAGGTATTTTGAAGTTGTCCCAGTGCCTGAATTGCATGTTGGAGGAGAAGAGGGGCTGAAATATATATTCAGATTAGAGTTTTCAACAAACTTTTAAATATATTACTTACCTTACGGTTTGAGGTATTTTGAAATTGTCGCTGGGTCAGAAATGTACGTTGGAGGAGAAGAGGGTCTGAAATATATATTCAGATTAGAGTTTTCAACAAACATCAAAATGTCTTTTGAAGTTGTCGCAGTGCTAGAATTGCACGTTGAAGAAGAACAAGGTCTACAATATATATTCAGATTAGATTTTTCAATAAACTTTATAAATATATTAATTACCTTACGGTTTGAGGTATTTTGAAGTTGTCGCAGTGCCTGAATTGCATGTTGGAGGAGAAGAGGGGCTGAAATATATATTCAGATTAGAGTATTCAACAAACTTCTTAAATATCCTAGTTATCTTACATCTTGATGTCTTTTGAAGCTGTCGCAGTGCCAGAATTGTACGTTGGAGGAGAAGAGGGGCTGAAATATATATTCAGATTAGAGTTTTCAACAAACCTTTTAAATATATTACTTACCTTACGGTTTGAGGTATTTTCAAATTGTCGCAGAGTCAGGATTGTACGTTGGAGGAGAACAGGGGCTACAATATATATTCAGACTAGATTTTTCAACAAACTTTATAAATACATTAATTACCTTACGGTTTGAGGTATTTTGAAGTTGTCCCAGTGCCTGAATTGCATGTTGGAGGAGAAGAGGGGCTGAAATATATATTCAGATTAGAGTTTTCAACAAACTTTTAAATATATTACTTACCTTACGGTTTGAGGTATTTTGAAATTGTCGCTGGGTCAGAAATGTACGTTGGAGGAGAAGAGGGTCTGAAATATATATTCAGATTAGAGATTTCAACAAACTTCAAAATGTCTTTTGAAGTTGTCGCAGTGCAAGAATTGTACGTTGAAGAACAGGTTCTACAATATATATTCAGATTAGATTTTTCAACAAACTTTATAAATATATTAATTACCTTAAGGTTTGAGGTATTTTGAAGTTGCCGCAGTGCCTGAATTGCACGTTGCAGGAGAAGAGGGGCTGAAATATATATTCAGATTGGAGTTTTCAACAAACTTTTTAAATATATTACTTACCTTACGGTTTGAGGTATTTTGAAATTGTCGCAGAGTCAGAATTGTACGTTGGAGGAGAAGAGGGTCTAAAATCTATATTCAGATTAGAGTTTTCAACAAACTTCATAAATATCCTAGTTAATTTACAATTTGATGTCTTTTGAAATTGTCGCAGTGCTAGAATTGTACGTTGAAGAATAGGGGCAACAATATATATTCAGATCAGATTTTTCAACAAATTTCTTAATTATCCTAGTTATCTTAGGTTTGATGTCTTCTGAAGTTGTCGCAGTGCCAGAATTGTACGTTGGAGGAGAACAGGGGCTGAAATATATCTTGAGAATATATTTTTCAACAAGCTTTTTAAATATATTAATTACCTTACGGTTTGAGGTATTTTGAAGTTGACGCAGTGCTAGTATTCTACGTTAAAGAAGAACAGGGTCTACAATATATATTCAGATTACATTTTTCAATATTCTTTATAAATTTATTAATTACCTTAACTTCTTAAATATCCTAGTTATCTTACAGCTTGATGTCTTTTGAAACTGTCGCAGTGCAAGAATTGCACGTTGAAGAAGAACAGGGTCTTCAATATATATTCAGATTAGATTTTTCAACAAACTTTATAATTATATTAATTACTTTAGGGTTTGAGGTATTTTGCAGTTGTCGCAGTGCCAGAATTGTACGTTGGAGGAGAACAGGGGCTGAAATATATATTCAGATTAGAGTTTTCAACAAACTTCAAAATGTCTTTTGAGGTTGACGCATTGCTAGAATTGCACGTTGAAGAAGAACGGGGTCTACAATATATATTCAGATTAGATTTTTCAACAAACTTTATAAATATATTAATTACCTTACGGTTTTAGGTATTTTGAAATTGTCGCAGATTCAGAACTGTACGTTGGAAGAAAACAGGGTCTACAATATATATTCAGATTAGATTTTTCAACAAACTTTATAAATATATTAATTACCTTACGGTTTTAGGTATTTTGAAATTGTCGCAGATTCAGAACTGTACGTTGGAAGAAAACAGGGGCCACAATAAATATTCAGATTAGATTGTTCAACAAACTTTATAAATGTATTAATTACCTTACGGTTTGAAGTATTTTGAAATTGTCGCAGTGTCAGAAATGTACGTTGGAGAGGAACAGGGGCTACAATATATATTCAGATTAGATTTTTCAACAAACTTCTTAATTATCCTAGTTATCTTACAGTTTGATATCTTTTGAAGATGTCGCAGTGTCAGAATTGTACGTTGGAGGAGAAGAGAGGCTGAAATATATATTCAGATTAGAGTATTCAACAAACTTCTTAAATATCCTAGTTACTTTACAGTTTGATGTCTTTTGAAGTTGTAGCAGTGCTAGAATTGTACGTTGAAAAACAGGGGCAACTGTATATATTCAGATCAGATTTTTCAACAAACTTCTTAATTATCCTAGATATCTTAGGTTTGATGTCTTTTGAAGTTGTCGCAGTGCCAGAATTGTAAGTTGGAGGAGAAGAGGGGCTGAAATATATATTCAGAGTAGAGTTTTCAACAAACTTTTTAAATTATTACTTACCTTACGGTTTGAGGTATTTTGAAATTGTCGCAGAGTCAGGATTGTACGTTGGAGGAGAACACGGGCTACAATATATATTCAGATTAGATTTTTCAACAAACTTAATAAATATATTAATTACCTTACGGTTTAAGGTATTTTGAAGTTGGCCCAGTGCCTGAATTGCATGTTGGAGGAGAAGAGGGGCTGAAATATATATTCAGATTAGAGTTTTCAACAAACTTTTAAATATATTACTTACCTTACGGTTTGAGGTATTTTGAAATTGTCGCTGGGTCAGAAATGTACGTTGGAGGAGAAGAGGGTCTGAAATATATATTCAGATTAGAGTTTTCAACAAACTTCAAAATGTCTTTTGAAGTTGTCGCAGTGCTAGAATTGCACGTTGAAGAAGAACAGGGTCTACAATATATATTCAGATTAGATTTTTCAACAACCTTTATAAATATATTAATTACCCTAAGGTTTGATGTATTTTGAAATTTTCGCAGGGCCCGGATTGTACGTTGGAAGAAAACAGGGGCTACAATATATATTCAGATTGGATTTTTCAACAAACTTTATAAATATATTAATTACCTTACGGTTTGAGGTATTTTGAAGTTGTCGCAGTGCTTGAATTGCATGTTGGGGGAGAAGAGGGGCTGAAATATATATTCAGATTAGAGTTTTCAACAAACTTCAAAATGTCTTTTGAGGTTGACGCATTGCTAGAATTGCACGTTGAAGAAGAACAGGGTCTACAATATATATTCAGATTAGATTTTTCAATAAACTTTATAAATTTATTAATTACCTTACGGTTTGAGGTATTTTGAAATTTTCGCAGGGCCCGGATTGTACGTTGGAAGAAATCAGGGGCTACAATATATATTCAGATTGGATTTTTCAACAAACTTTATAAATATATTAATTACCTTACGGTTTTAGGTATTTTGAAATTGTCGCAGAGTCAGAATTGTACGTTGGAAGAAAATAGGGGCCACAATATATATTCAGATTAGATTTTTCAACAAACTTTATAAATGTATTAATTACCTTACGGTTTGAAGTATTTTGAAGTTGTCGCAGTGTCAGAATTGTACGTTGGAGAGGAACAGGGTCTACAATATATATTCAGATTAGATTTTTCAACAAACTTTATAAATATATTAATTACCTTAAGGTTTGATGTATTTTGAAATTTTCGCAGGGCCCGGATTGTACGTTGGAAGAAAACAGGGGCTACAATATATATTCAGATTGGATTTTTCAACAAACTTTATAAATATATTAATTACCTTACGGTTTGAGGTATTTTGAAGTTGTCGCAGTGCTTGAATTGCATGTTGGAGGAGAAGAGAGGCTGAAATATATATTCAGATTAGAGTTTTCAACAAACTTCAAAATGTCTTTTGAGGTTGACGCATTGCTAGAATTGCACGTTGAAGAAGAACAGGGTCTACAATATATATTCAGATTAGATTTTTCAATAAACTTTTTAAATTTATTAATTACCTTACGGCTTGAGATATTTTGAAGTTGTCGCAGTGCCTGAATTGCATGTTGGAGGAGAAGAGGGGCTGAAATATATATTCAGATTAGAGTTTTCAACAAACTTTATAAATATATTAATTACCTTAAGGTTTGAGGTATTTTGAAGTTGTCGCAGTGCCTGAATTGCACGTTGAAGGAGAAGAGGGGCTGAAATATATATTCAGATTAGAGTTTTCAACAAATTTTTAAATATATTACTTACCTTAAGGTTTGAGGTATTTTGAAATTGTCGCAGAGTCAGGATTGTACGGTGGAGGAGAACAGGGGCTACAATATATATTCAGATTAGATTTTTCAACAAACTTTATAAATATATTAATTACCTTACGGTTTTAGGTATTTTGAAATTGTCGCTGGGTCAGAAATGTACGTTGGAGGAGAAGAGGGTCTGAAATATATATTCAGATTAGAGTTTTCAACAAACTTCAAAATGTCTTTTGAAGTTGTCGCAGTGCTAGAATTGCACGTTGAAGAAGAACAGGGTCTACAATATATATTCAGATTAGATTTTTCAACAAACTTTATAAATATATTAATTACCTTACGGTTTGAGATATTTTGAAGTTGTCGCAGTGCCTGAATTGCATGTTGGAGGAGAAGAAGGGCTGAAATATATATTGAGATAAAATTTTTCAACAAACTTTTTAATTATATTACTTACCATATGGTTTGAGGTATTTTGAAGTTGTCGCAGAGCCAGAATTGTACGTTGGAGGAGAAATCGGGGCTGAAATATATATTCAAATTAGATATTTCAACAAACTTTTTAAAAATATTAATTACCTTAGGGTTTGAGGTCTTTTGAAGTAGTCGCAGTGCCAGAATTGTACGTTGGAGGAGAAGAGGGGCTGAAATATATATTGATATTAGATTTTTCAACAAACTTTATAAATATATTAATTACCTTACGGTTTGAGATATTTTGAAATTGTCGCAGTGCCTGAGCCGCATGTTGGAGGAGAAGAGGGGCTGAAATATATATTGAGATAAAATTTTTCAACAAACTTTTTAATTATATTACTTACCATATGGTTTGAGGTATTTTGAAGTTGTCGCTGAGCCAGAATTGTACGTTGGAGGAGAACCGGGGCTGAAATATATATTCAAATAATATATTTCAACAAACTTTTTAAATATATTAATTACCTTAGGGTTTGAGGTCTTTTGAAGTTGTCGCAGTGCCAGAATTGTACGTTGGAGGAGAAGAGAGGCTGAAATATATATTCAAATTAGGTTTTTCAACAAACTGTTTAAATATATTAATTACCTTACGGGTTGAAATATTTTGAAATTGTCGCAGTGCCTGAATTGCATGTTGGAGGAGAAGAGTGGCTGAAATATATATTCAGATTAGAGTATTCAACAAACTTCTTAAATATCCTAGTTACTTTACAGTTTGATGTCTTTTGAAGTTGTAGCAGTGCTAGAATTGTTCGTTGAAAAACAGGGGCAACAATATATATTCAGATCAGATTTTTCAACAATCTTCTTAATTATCCTAGTTATCTTAGGTTTGATGTCTTTTGAAGTTGTCGCAGTGCCAGAATTGTAAGTTGGAGGAGAAGAGGGGCTGAAATATATATTCAGATTAGAGTTTTCAACAAACTTTTTAAATATATTACTTACCTTACGGTTTGAGGTATTTTGAAATTGTCGCAGAGTCAGGATTGTACGTTGGAGGAGAACAGGGGCTACAATATATATTCAGATTAGATTTTTCAACAAACTTTATAAATATATTAATTACCTTACGGTTTGAGGTATTTTGAAGTTGGCCCAGTGCCTGAATTGCATGTTGGAGGAGAAGAGGGGCTGAAATATATATTCAGATTAGAGTTTTCAACAAACTTTTAAATATATTACTTACCTTACGGTTTGAGGTATTTTGAAATTGTCGCAGAGTCAGGATTGTACGTTGGAGGAGAACAGGGTACAATATATATTCAGATTAGATTTTTCAACAAACTTTATAAATATATGAATTACCTTAAGGTTTGATGTATTTTGAAATTTTCGCAGGGCCCGGATTGTACGTTGGAAGAAAACAGGTGCTACAATATATATTCAGATTGGATTTTTCAACAAACTTTATAAATATATTATTTACCTTACGGTTTGAGGTATTTTGAAGTTGTCGCAGTGCTTGAATTGCATGTTGGAGGAGAAGAGGGGCTGAAATATATATTCAGATTAGAGTTTTCAATAAACTTCAAAATGTCTTTTGAGGTTGACGCATTGCTAGAATTGCACGTTGAAGAAGAACAGGGTCTACAATATATATTCAGATTAGATTTTTCAATAAACTTTATAAATTTATTAATTACCTTACGGTTTGAGATATTTTGAAGTTGTCGCAGTGCCTGAATTGCATGTTGGAGGAGAAGAGGGGCTGAAATATATATTGAGATAAAATTTTTCATCAAACTTTTTAATTATATTACTTACCAAATGGTTTGAGGTATTTTGAAGTTGTCGCAGAGCCAGAATTGTACGTTGGAGGAGAACCGGGGCTGAAATATATATTCAAATTAGATATTTCAACAAACTTTTTAAATATATTAATTACCTTAGGGTTTGAGGTCTTTTGAAGTTGTCGCAGTGCCAGAATTTTACGTTGGAGGAGAAGAGAGGCTGAAATATATATTCAAATTAGATTTTTCAACAAACTTTTTAAATATATTAATTACCTTACGGTTTTAGGTCTTTTGAAGTTGTCACAGTGCCAGAATTGTACGTTGGAAGAAAATAGGGGCTACAATATATATTCAGATTAGATTTTTCAACAAACTTTATAAATATATTAATTACCTTACGGTTTGAGGTATTATGAAGTTGTCGCAGTGCCAGAATTGTACGTTGGAGGAGAACAGGGCTGAAATATATATTGAGATTAGATTTTTCAACAAATTTTTAATTATATTGCTTATCATAAGGTTTGAGACATTTTGAAGTTGTCGCAGAGCCAGAATTGTACGTTGGAGGAGAACAGGGGCTGAAATATATATTCAAATTAGATTTTTCAACAAACTTTTTAAATATATAAATTACCTTACGGTTTGAGGTCTTTTGAAGTTGTCGCAGTGCCAGAATTGTACGTTGGAGGAGAAGAGAGGCTGAAATATATATTGATATTAGATTTTTCAACAAACTTTATAAATATATTAATTACCTTACGGTTTGAGATATTTTGAAGTTGTCGCAGTGCCTGAGCTGCATGTTGGAGGAGAAGAGGGGCTGAAATATATATTGAGATAAAATTTTTCAACAAACTTTTTAATTATATTCCTTACCATATGGTTTGAGGTATTTTGAAGTTGTCGCTGAGCCAGAATTGTACGTTGGAGGAGAACCGGGGCTGAAATATATATTCAAATTATATATTTCAACAAACTTTTTAAATATCCTAGTTATCTTACAGCTTGTTGTCTTTTGAAGTTGTAGCAGTGCTGGAATTGTACGTTGAAAAACAGGGGCAACAATATGTATTCAGATCAGATTTTTCAACAAACTTCTTAATTATCCTAGTTATCTTAGGTTTGATGTCTTTTGAAGCTGTCGCAGTGCCTGAATTGCATATTGGAGGAGAAGAGGGGCTGAAATATATAATCAGGTTAGAGTTTTCAACAAACTTCAAAATGTCTTTTGAAGATGACGCAGTGCTAGAATTGCACGTTGAAGAAGAACAGGGTCCACAATATATATTCAGATTAGATTTTTCAATAAACATTATAAATATATTAATTACCTAACGGTTTGAGGTATTTTGAAATTGTCGCAGAGTCAGAATTGTACGTTGGAGGAGGACAGGGGCTACAATATATATTCAGATTAGATTTTTCAACAAACTTTATAAATATATTAATTACCTTACGGATTGTGGTATTTTGAAATTGTCGCAGAGCCAGAATTGTATGTTGGAGTAGAACAGAGGCTACAATATATATTCAGATTGGATTTTTCAACAAACTTTATAAATATATTAATTACCTTATGGTTTGAAGTATTTTGAAGTTGTCGCAGAGCCAGAATTGTACGTTGGAGGAGAAGAGGGGCTGAAATATATAATCAGATTAGAGTTTTCAACAAACTTCAAAATGTCTTTTGAAGATGACGCAGTGCTAGAATTGCACGTTGAAGAAGAACAGGGTCCACAATATATATTCAGATTAGATTTTTCAACAAACTTTATAAATATATTAATTACCTTACGGATTGAGGTATTTTGAAATTGTCGCAGAGCCAGAATTGTATGTTGGAGTAGAACAGAGGCTACAATATATATTCAGATTGGATTTTTCAACAAACTTTATAAATATATTAATTACCTTACGGTTTAAGTTATTTTGAAATTGTCGCAGAGCCAGAATTGTACGTTGGAGGAGAAGAGAGGCTGAAATATATATTGAGATTAGAATTTTCAACAACCTTTTTAAATTTATTATTTACCTTATGGTTTGAAGTATTTTGAAGTTGTCGCAGAGCCAGAATTGTACGTTGGAGGAGAAGAGGGGCTGAAATATATATTCAGATTAGAGTTTTCAACAAACCTTTTAAATATATTACTTACCTTACGGTTTGAGGTATTTTCAAATTGTCGCAGAGTCAGGATTGTACGTTGGAGGAGAACAGGGGCTACAATATATATTCAGACTAGATTTTTCAACAAACTTTATAAATACATTAATTACCTTACGGTTTGAGGTATTTTGAAGTTGTCCCAGTGCCTGAATTGCATGTTGGAGGAGAAGAGGGGCTGAAATATATATTCAGATTAGAGTTTTCAACAAACTTTTAAATATATTACTTACCTTACGGTTTGAGGTATTTTGAAATTGTCGCTGGGTCAGAAATGTACGTTGGAGGAGAAGAGGGTCTGAAATATATATTCAGATTAGAGTTTTCAACAAACATCAAAATGTCTTTTGAAGTTGTCGCAGTGCTAGAATTGCACGTTGAAGAAGAACAAGGTCTACAATATATATTCAGATTAGATTTTTCAATAAACTTTATAAATATATTAATTACCTTACGGTTTGAGGTATTTTGAAGTTGTCGCAGTGCCTGAATTGCATGTTGGAGGAGAAGAGGGGCTGAAATATATATTCAGATTAGAGTATTCAACAAACTTCTTAAATATCCTAGTTACTTTACAGTTTGATGTCTTTTGAAGTTGTAGCAGTGCTAGAATTGTACGTTGAAAACAGGGGCAACAATATATATTCAGATCAGATTTTTCAACAAACTTCTTAATTATCCTAGTTATCTTAGGTTTGATGTCTTTTGAAGATGTCGCAGTGCCAGAATGTACGTTGGAGGAGAACAGGGGCTGAAATATATATTGAGATTAGAATTTTCAATAAACTTTTTAAATATATTAATTACCTTACGGTTTGAAGTATTTTGAAGTTGTCGCAGAGCCAGAATTGTACGTTGGAGGAAAACAGAGTCTACAATATATATTCAGGTTAGATTTTTCAACAAACTTTATAAACTTATTAATTACCTTACGGTTTGAGGTATTTTGAAGCTGACGCAGAGCCAGAATTGTACGTTGGAGGAGAACAGGGACTACAATATATATTCAGATAAGATTTTTCAACAAACTTCTTAAATATCCTAGTTATCTTACAGCTTGATATCTCTTGAAGTTGTCGCAGTGCTAGAATTGTACGTTGGAGGAGGAGAGGGGCTGAAATATATTTTCAGATTAGAGTTTTCAACAAACTTCTTAAATATCCTAGTTATCTTACAGCTTGATATCTTTTGAAGTTGTCGCAGTGCTAGAATTGTACGTTGGAGGAGAAGAGGGGCTGAAATATATAATCAGATTAGAGTTTTCAACAAACTTCAAAATGTCTTTTGAAGATGACGCAGTGCTAGAATTGCACGTTGAAGAAGAACAGGGTCCACAATATATATTCAGATCAGATTTTTCAATAAACATTAAAAATATGTTAATTACCTTACGGTTTGAGGTATTTTGAAATTGTCGCAGAGTCAGAATTGTACGTTGGAGGAGAACAGGGGCTACAATATATATTCAGATTAGATTTTTCAACAAACTTTATAAATATATTAATTACCTTACGGATTGAGGTATTTTGAAATTGTCGCAGAGCCAGAATTGTACGTTGGAAGGAAACAGGGGCTACAATATATATTCAGATTAGGTTTTTCAACAAACTTTTTAAATAAATTAATTACCTTACGGTTTGAGTTATTTTGACATTGTCGCAGAACCAGAATTGTACCTTGGAAGAAAACAGGGGCTACAATATATATTCAGATTAGATTTTTCAACAAACTTTATAAATATATTAATTACCTTACGGTTTGAGGTATTTTGAAGTTGTCGCACTGCCAGAATTGTGCGTTGGAGGAGAAGAGGGGCTGAAATATATATTGATATAAAATTTTTCAACAAACTTTTTAATTTTATTACTTACCATATGGTTTGAGGTATTTTGAAGTTGTCGCAGAGCCAGAATTGTACGTTGGAGGAGAACCGGGGCTGAAATATATATTCAAATTAGATATTTCAACAAACTTTTTAAATATATTAATTACCTTAGGGTTTGAGGTCTTTTGAAGTTGTCGCAGTGCCAGAATTGTACGTTGGAGGAGAGGAGAGGCTGAAATATATATTGAGAATAGAATTTTCAACAAACATTTTAAATTTATTAATTACCTTACGGTTTGAAGTATTTTGAAGTTGTCGCAGAGCCAGAATTGTACGTTGGAGGAGAACAGGGGCTACAATATATATTCAGATTAGATTTTTCAACAAACTTCTTAATTATCCTAGTTATCTTCCAGTTTGATATCTTTTGAAGTTGTCGCAGTGCCAGAATTGTACGTTGGAGGAGAAGAGGACTGAAATATATTTTCAGATTAGAGTTTTCAACAAACTTCTTAAATATCCTAGTTATCTTACAGCTTGATGTCTTTTGAAGCTGTCCCAGTGCAAGAATTGTACGTTGAAGAACAGGTTCTGCAATATATATTCAGATTAGATTTTTCAACAACCTTTATAAATATATTAATTACCTTACGGTTAGAGGTATTATGAAGTTGTCGCAGTGCCTGAGCTGCATGTTGGAGGAGAAGAGGGGCTGAAATATATATATTCAAATTATATATTTCAACAAACTTTTTAAATATATTAATTACCTTAGGGTTTGAGGACTTTTGAAGTTGTCGCAGTGCCAGAATTGTACGGTGGAGGAGAAGAGAGGCTGAAATATATATTCGAATTAGATTTTTCAACAAACTGTTTAAATATATTAATTACCTTACGGGTTGAAGTATTTTGAAATTGTCGCAGTGTCTGAATTGCATGTTGGAGGAGAAGAGTGGCTGAAATATATATTCAGATTAGAGTATTCAACAAACTTCTTAAATATCCTAGTTAACTTACAGCTTGATGTCTTTTGAAGCTGTCGCAGTGCCTGAATTGCATATTGGAGGAGAAGAGGGGCTGAAATATATAATCAGATTAGAGTTTTCAACAAACTTCAAAATGTCTTTTGAAGTTGACGCAGTACTAGAATTGCACGTTGAAGAAGAACAGGGTCCACAATATATATTCAGATTAGATTTTGAGATTAAAATTTTCAATAAACTTTTTAAATATATTAATTACTTTACGGCTTGAAGGATTTTGAAGTTGTCGCAGAGCCAGAATTGTACGTTGGAGGAAAACAGAGGCTGAAATATGTATTGAGATAAGATTTTTCAACAAACTTTTTAAATATATTAATTACCTTATGGTCTGAGGTATTTTGAAGTTGTCGCAGAGCCAGAATTGTACGATGGAGGAGAACAGGGGCTACAATTTATATTCAGATTAGATTTTTCCCCAAACTTTTTAAATATTTACTTACCTTACGGTTTGAGGTATTTTGAAGTTGTCGCAGTGCCTGAATTGCATGTTGGAGGAGAAGAGGGGCTGAAATATATATTCAGATTAGAGTTTTCAACAAACTTTTTAAATATTTTACTTACCTTACGGTTTGAGGTATTTTGAAATTGTCGCAGAATCAGAATTGTACGTTGGAGGAGAAGAGGGACTGAAATATATATTCAGATTAGAGTTTTCAACAAACTTCAAAATGTCTTTTGAAGTTGTCGCAGTGCTAGAATTGCACGTTGAAGAAGAACAGGGTCTACAATATATATTCAGATTAGATTTTTCAACAAACTTTATAAATATATTAATTGCCTTACGGTTTGAGGTATTTTGAAATTGTCGCAGAGTCAGAATTGTACGTTGGAGGAGAACAGGGGCTACAATATATATTCAGATTAGATTTTTCGACAAACTTCTTAATTATCCTAGTTATCTTACAGTTTGATATCTTTTGAAGTTGTCGCAGTGCCAGAATTGTACGTTGGAGGAGAAGAGGGGCTGAAATATATTTTCAGATTAGAGTTTTCAACAAACTTCTTAAATATCCTAGTTATCTTACAGGTTGATGTCTTTTGAAGCTGTCGCAGTGCAAGAATTGTACGTTGAAGAACAGGTTCTACAATATATATTCAGATTAGATTTTTCAACAAACTTTATAAATATATTAATTACCTTACGGTTTGAGGTATTTTGAAGTTGTCGCAGTGCCTGAATTGCATGTTGGAGGAGAAGAGGGGCTGAAATATATATTCAGATTAGAGTTTTCAACAAACTTTTTAAATATTTGGCGTTCGCTTGTGGATTGAACACCTAGTTATACTGTCTGCTGGAGTAAAGGATGGGTGTACGATCACGGGTGGTACACTACAGAAATGCACTTGAGTTTGATAGGTTTATTAATCACTGTGATACAAATGGAAGCTGATCCAGGCGGAGGAGTACGGACGAGAGTTGACTGAGAGTGACTGAGAGAGACTAAGGGAGACTAAGAGAGACTAAGAGAGACTAAGAGAGACTAAGAGAGACTAAGAGAGACTAAGAGAGACTAAGAGAGACTAAGAGAGACTAAGAGGTCGAGTCAGGGCGCTAAGGCTATTTAAAGGGTGTCCAGGCACTTCCACATCTGGTGAGCCTTCGTGGAACACGCACTTTCTAACGCCACACATGTGTGCCTCAAAGGACAGTACTTTCTACATCTGGCAAGTCCTCTCGGTACTCCACATCTGGCGAGGCTTCCCGGAATACAGAGTTCAAAACATCATAAAATGTAACAACGCTAAAGAACCCAGCAAAACACAATTCGAGGAATTTCCGTGGGGCCTGGGCCCTACAAATATATTCCTTACCTTACGGTTTGAGGTATTTTGAAATTGTCGCAGAGTCAGAATTGTACGTTGGAGGAGAACAGGGGCTACAATATATATTCAGATTAGATTTTTCAACAAACTTTATGAATATATCAATTACCTTAGGGTTTGAGGTATTTTGAAGTTGTAGCAGTGCCTGAATTGCATGTTGGAGGAGAAGAGGGGCTGAAATATATTTTCAGATTAGATTTTTCAACAAACTTCTTAATTATCCTAGTTATCTTACAGTTTGATGTCATTTGAAGTTGTCGCAGCGCCAGAATTCTACGTTGGAGGAGAAGAGGGGCTGAAATATATTTTCAGATTAGAGTCTTCAACAAACTTCTTAATTATCCTAGTTATCTTACAGCTTGATGTCTTTTGAAGTTGTCGCAGTGCCAGAATTCTACGTTGGAGGAGAAGAAGGTCTTAAATATATATTCAGATTAGAGTTTTCAACAAACTTCAAAATGTCTTTTGAAGTTGTCGCAGTGCTAGAATTGCACGTTGAAGAAGAACAGGGTCTACAATATATATTCAGATTAGATTTTTCAACAAACTTTATAAATATATTAATTACCTTAAGGTTTGAGGTATTTTGAACTTGTCGCAGTGCCTGAATTGCATGTTGGAGGAGAAGAGGGGCTGAAATATATATTCAGATTGGAGTTTTCAACAAACTTCTTAAATATCCTAGTTATCTTACAGTTTGATGTCTTTTGAAGTTTCGCAGTGCCAGAATTGTACGTTGGAGGAGAAGAAGGGCTGAAATATATATTCAGATTAGAGTTTTCAACAAACTTCAAAATGTCTTTTGAAGTTGACGCAGTGCTAGAATTGCACGTTGAAGAAGAACAGGGTCCACAATATATATTCAGATTAGATTTTTCAACAAACTTTATGAATATATCAATTACCTTAGGGTTTGAGGTATTTTGAAGTTGTGGCAGTGTCTGAATTGCATGTTGGAGGAGAAGAGGGGCTGAAATATATTTTCAGATTAGATTTTTCAACAAACTTCTTAATTATCTTAGTTATCTTACAGTTTGATATCTTGTCGCAGTGCCTGAATTGCACGTTGGAGGAGAAGGGGGGCTGAAATATATATTCAGATTAGAGTTTTCAACAAACTTTTTAAATATGTTACTTACCTTAGGTTGGAGGTATTTTGAAATTGTCGCAGAGTCAGAATTGTACGTTGGAGGAGAACAGGGGCTACAATATATATTCAGATTAGATTTTTCAACAAACTTCTTAATTATCCTAGTTATCTTACAGTTTGATATTTTTTGAAGTTGTCGCAGTGCCAGAATTGTACGTTGGAGGAGAAGAGGGGCTGAAATATATTTTCAGATTAGAGTTTTCAACAAACTTCTTAAATATCCTAGTTATCTTACAGGTTGATGTCTTTTGAAGCTGTCGCAGTGCAAGAATTGTACGTTGAAGAACCGGTTCTAGAATATATATTCAGATTAGATTTTTCAACAAACTTTATAAATATATTAATTCCCTTACGGTTTGAGATATTTTGAAGTTGTCGCAGTGCCTGAATTGCATGTTGGAGGAGAAGAGGGGCTGAAATATATATTGAGATTAGATTTTTCAACAATCCTTTTAAATATATTAATTACCTTACGGTTTGAAGTATTTTGAAGTTGTCGCAGAGCCAGAATTGTACGTTGGGGAGAAGAGAGGCTGAAATATATATTCAAATTATATATTTCAACAAACTTTTTAAATATATTAATTACCTTACGGTTTGAGGTATTTTGAGATTGTCGCAGTGCCAGAATTGTACGTTGGAGGAGACCAGGGGCTACAATGTATATTCAGATTAGATTTTTCAACAAACTTTATAAATATATAAATTACCTTACGGTTTGAGGTATTTGGAAATTGTCGCAGAGCCAGAATTGTACGTTGGAGGAGAACAGGGGCTACAATATATATTCAGGTTAGATATTTCAATAAACTTTATAAATATATTAATGGCCTTACGATTTGAGGTATTTTGAAGTTGTCGCGGAGCCAGAATTGTACGTTGTAGAAGAACAGGTGCTAAAATATAAATTCAAATTAAATTTTTGAAAAACTTTTAAAATATATTAATTACCTTACGGTTTGAGGTATTTTGGGATTGTCGCAGGGTGAGCATTGTATGTTGGATGAGAATAGGTGCTACAATATATATCCAGATTAGATTTTTCAACAAACTTTATAAATATATTAATTCCCTTACGGTTTGAGATATTTTGAAGTTGTCACAGTGCCTGAATTGCATGTTGGAGGAGAAGAGGGGCTTAAATACATATTGAGATTAGATTTTTCAACAATCCTTTTAAATATATTAATTACCTTACGGTTTGAAGTATTTTGAAGTTGTCGCAGAGCCAGAATTGTACGTTGGGGAGAAGAGAGGCTGAAATATATATTCAAATTATATTTTTCAACAAACTTTATAAATATATAAATTACCTTACGGTTTGAGGTATTTGGAAATTGTCGCAGAGCCAGAATTGTACGTTGGAGGGGAACAGGGGCTACAATATATATTCAGATTAGATTTTTCAAGAAACTTCTTAATTATCCTAGTTATCTTACAGTTTGATATCGTTTGAAGTTGTCGCAGTGCCAGAAATGTACGTTGGAGGAGAAGAGGGGCTAAAATCTATTTTCAGATTAGAGTTTTCAACAAACATCTTAAATATGCTAGTTATCTTACAGCTTGATGTCTTTTGAAGTTGTCGCAGTGCAAGAATTGTACGTTGAAGAACAGGGGCTACAATATATTTTCAGGTTAGATTTTTCAATAAACTTTATAAATATATTAATGGCCTTACGATTTGAGGTATTTTGAAATTGTCGCAGAGTCAGAATTGTACGTTGGAGGAGAACAGGGGCTACAATATATATTCAGATTAGATTTTTCAACAAACTTTATAATTATATTAGTTACCTTACGGTTTGAGGTATTTTGAAGTTGCCGCAGTGCCTGAATTGCATGTTGGAGGAGAAGAGGGGCTGAAATATATATTCAGATTAGAGCTTTCAACAAACTTCTTAAATTTCCTAGTTATCTTACAGTTTGATGTCTTTTGAAGTTGTCGCAGTGCCAGAATTCTACGTTGGAGGAGAAGAGGGGCTGAAATATATTTTCAGATTAGAGTTTTCAACAAACTTCCTAATTATCCTAGTTATCTTACAGTTTGATGTCGTTTGAAGTTGTCGCAGTGCCAGAATTCTACATTGGAGGAGAAGAGGGGCTGAAATATATATTCAGATTAGAGTTTTCAACAAACTTTTTAAATATATTACTTACCATACGGTTTGAGGTATTTTGAAATTGTCGAAGTATCAGAATTGTACGTTGGAGGAGAAGAGGGTCTAAAATATATATTCAGATTAGAGTTTTCAACAAACTTCAAAATGTCCTTTGAAGTTGTCGCAGTGCTAGAATTGCACGTTGAAGAAGAACAAGGGCCACAATATATATTCAGATTAGATTTTCCAACAATTTTATAAATATATTAATTACCTTACGGTTTGAAGTATTTTGAAATTGTCCCTGGGTCAGAATTGTACGTTGGAGGAGAAGAGGGTCTGAAATATATATTCAGATTAGAGTTTTCAACAAACTTCAAAATGTCTTTTGAAGTTGTCGCAGTGCTAGAATTGCACGTTGAAGAAGAACAGGGTCTACAATATATATTCAGATTAGATTTTTCAACAAACTTTATAAATATATTAATTACCTTACGGTTTGATGTATTTTGAAATTTTCGCAGGGCCCGGATTGTACGTTGGAAGAAAACAGGGGCTACAATATATATTCAGATCAGATTTTTCAACAAATTTCTTAATTATCCTATTTATCTTAGGTTTGATGTCTTCTGAAGTTGTCGCAGTGCCAGAATTGTACGTTGGAGGAGAACAGGGGCTGAAATATATATTGAGAATAGATTTTTCAACAAGCTTTTTAAATATATTAATTACCTTACGGTTTGAGGTATTTTGAAGTTGACGCAGTGCTAGTATTCTACGTTAAAGAAGAACAGGGTCTACAATATATATTCAGATTACATTTTTCAATCTTCTTTATAAATATATTAATTACCTTAACTTCTTATATATCCTAGTTATCTTACAGCTTGATGTCTTTTGAAGCTGTCGCAGTGCAAGAATTGCACGTCGAGAAGAACAGGGTCTTCAATATATATTCAGATTAGATTTTTCAACAAACTTTATAAATATATTAATTACTTTAGGGTTTGAGGTATTTTGCAGTTGTCGCAGTGCCAGAATTGTACGTTGGAGGAGAACAGGGGCTACAATATATATTCAGATTAGATTTTTCAACAAACTTTATTAATATATTAATTACCTTACGGTTTGAAGTATTTTGAAGTTGTCGCAGTGCTAGAATTGCACGTTGAGGAAGAACAGGGTCTACAATATATATTCAGATTAGATTTTTCAACAAACTTTATAAATATATTAATTACCTTACGGTTTTAGGTATTTTGAAATTGTCGCAGAGTCAGAATTGTACGTTGGAAGAAAACAGGGGCCACAATATATATTCAGATTAGATTTTTCAACAAACTTTATAAATGTATTAATTACCTTACGGTTTGAAGTATTTTGAAATTGTCGCAGTGTCAGAATTGTACGTTGGAGAGGAACAGGGGCTACAATATATATTCAGATTAGATTTTTCAACAAACTTCTTAATTATCCTAGTTATCTTACAGTTTGATATCTTTTGAAGTTGTCGCAGTGCCAGAATTGTACGTTGGAGGAGAAGAGGGGCAGAAATATATTTTCAGATTAGAGTTTTCAACAAACTTCTTAAATATCCTAGTTATCTTACAGGTTGATGTCTTTTGAAGCTGTCGCAGTGCAAGAATTGTACGTTGAAGAACCGGTTCTAGAATATATATTCAGATTAGATTTTTCAACAAACTTTATAAATTTATTAATTACCTTACGGTTTGAGGTATTTTGAAGTTGTCCCAGTGCCTGAATTGCATGTTGGAGGAGAAGAGGGGCTGAAATATATGTTCAGATTAGAGCTTTCAACAAACTTCTTAAATATCCTAGTTATCTTACAGTTTGATGTCTTTTGAAGTTGTCGCAGTGCCAGAATTCTACGTTGGAGGAGAAGAGGGGCTGAAATATATTTTCAGAATAGAGTTTTCAACAAACATTTTAAATATTTTACTTACCTTACGGTTTGAGGTATTTTGAAATTGTCGCAGAATCAGTATTGTACGTTGGAGGAGAAGAGGGTCTGAAATATATATTCAGATTAGAGATTTCAACAAACTTCAAAATGTCTTTTGAAGTTGTCGCAGTGCAAGAATTGTACGTTGAATAACAGGTTCTACAATATATATTCAGATTAGATTTTTCAACAAACTTTATAAATATATTAATTACCTTAAGGTTTGAGGTATTTTGAAGTTGCCGCAGTGCCTGAATTGCACGTTGCAGGAGAAGAGGGGCTGAAATATATATTCAGATTGGAGTTTTCAACAAACTTTTTAAATATATTACTTACCTTACGGTTTGAGGTATTTTGAAATTGTCGCAGAGTCAGAATTGTACGTTGGAGGAGAAGAGGGTCTAAAATCTATATTCAGATTAGAGTTTTCAACAAACTTCATAAATATCCTAGTTAATTTACAATTTGATGTCTTTTGAAATTGTCGCAGTGCTAGAATTGTACGTTGAAGAATAGGGGCAACAATATATATTCAGATCAGATTTTTCAACAAATTTCTTAATTATCCTAGTTATCTTAGGTTTGATGTCTTCTGAAGTTGTCGCAGTGCCAGAATTGTACGTTGGAGGAGAACAGGGGCTGAAATATATCTTGAGAATATATTTTTCAACAAGCTTTTTAAATATATTAATTACCTTACGGTTTGAGGTATTTTGAAGTTGACGCAGTGCTAGTATTCTACGTTAAAGAAGAACAGGGTCTACAATATATATTCAGATTACATTTTTCAATATTCTTTATAAATTTATTAATTACCTTAACTTCTTAAATATCCTAGTTATCTTACAGCTTGATGTCTTTTGAAACTGTCGCAGTGCAAGAATTGCACGTTGAAGAAGAACAGGGTCTTCAATATATATTCAGATTAGATTTTTCAACAAACTTTATAATTATATTAATTACTTTAGGGTTTGAGGTATTTTGCAGTTGTCGCAGTGCCAGAATTGTACGTTGGAGGAGAACAGGGGCTGAAATATATATTCAGATTAGAGTTTTCAACAAACTTCAAAATGTCTTTTGAGGTTGACGCATTGCTAGAATTGCACGTTGAAGAAGAACGGGGTCTACAATATATATTCAGATTAGATTTTTCAACAAACTTTATAAATATATTAATTACCTTACGGTTTTAGGTATTTTGAAATTGTCGCAGATTCAGAACTGTACGTTGGAAGAAAACAGGGTCTACAATATATATTCAGATTAGATTTTTCAACAAACTTTATAAATATATTAATTACCTTACGGTTTTAGGTATTTTGAAATTGTCGCAGATTCAGAACTGTACGTTGGAAGAAAACAGGGGCCACAATAAATATTCAGATTAGATTGTTCAACAAACTTTATAAATGTATTAATTACCTTACGGTTTGAAGTATTTTGAAATTGTCGCAGTGTCAGAAATGTACGTTGGAGAGGAACAGGGGCTACAATATATATTCAGATTAGATTTTTCAACAAACTTCTTAATTATCCTAGTTATCTTACAGTTTGATATCTTTTGAAGATGTCGCAGTGTCAGAATTGTACGTTGGAGGAGAAGAGAGGCTGAAATATATATTCAGATTAGAGTATTCAACAAACTTCTTAAATATCCTAGTTACTTTACAGTTTGATGTCTTTTGAAGTTGTAGCAGTGCTAGAATTGTACGTTGAAAAACAGGGGCAACTGTATATATTCAGATCAGATTTTTCAACAAACTTCTTAATTATCCTAGATATCTTAGGTTTGATGTCTTTTGAAGTTGTCGCAGTGCCAGAATTGTAAGTTGGAGGAGAAGAGGGGCTGAAATATATATTCAGAGTAGAGTTTTCAACAAACTTTTTAAATATATTACTTACCTTACGGTTTGAGGTATTTTGAAATTGTCGCAGAGTCAGGATTGTACGTTGGAGGAGAACACGGGCTACAATATATATTCAGATTAGATTTTTCAACAAACTTAATAAATATATTAATTACCTTACGGTTTAAGGTATTTTGAAGTTGGCCCAGTGCCTGAATTGCATGTTGGAGGAGAAGAGGGGCTGAAATATATATTCAGATTAGAGTTTTCAACAAACTTTTAAATATATTACTTACCTTACGGTTTGAGGTATTTTGAAATTGTCGCTGGGTCAGAAATGTACGTTGGAGGAGAAGAGGGTCTGAAATATATATTCAGATTAGAGTTTTCAACAAACTTCAAAATGTCTTTTGAAGTTGTCGCAGTGCTAGAATTGCACGTTGAAGAAGAACAGGGTCTACAATATATATTCAGATTAGATTTTTCAACAAACTTTATAAATATATTAATTACCCTAAGGTTTGATGTATTTTGAAATTTTCGCAGGGCCCGGATTGTACGTTGGAAGAAAACAGGGGCTACAATATATATTCAGATTGGATTTTTCAACAAACTTTATAAATATATTAATTACCTTACGGTTTGAGGTATTTTGAAGTTGTCGCAGTGCTTGAATTGCATGTTGGGGGAGAAGAGGGGCTGAAATATATATTCAGATTAGAGTTTTCAACAAACTTCAAAATGTCTTTTGAGGTTGACGCATTGCTAGAATTGCACGTTGAAGAAGAACGGGGTCTACAATATATATTCAGATTAGATTTTTCAACAAACTTTATAAATATATTAATTACCTTACGGTTTTAGGTATTTTGAAATTGTCGCAGATTCAGAACTGTACGTTGGAAGAAAACAGGGGCCACAATAAATATTCAGATTAGATTGTTCAACAAACTTTATAAATGTATTAATTACCTTACGGTTTGAAGTATTTTGAAATTGTCGCAGTGTCAGAAATGTACGTTGGAGAGGAACAGGGGCTACAATATATATTCAGATTAGATTTTTCAACAAACTTCTTAATTATCCTAGTTATCTTACAGTTTGATATCTTTTGAAGATGTCGCAGTGTCAGAATTGTACGTTGGAGGAGAAGAGAGGCTGAAATATATATTCAGATTAGAGTATTCAACAAACTTCTTAAATATCCTAGTTACTTTACAGTTTGATGTCTTTTGAAGTTGTAGCAGTGCTAGAATTGTACGTTGAAAAACAGGGGCAACTGTATATATTCAGATCAGATTTTTCAACAAACTTCTTAATTATCCTAGATATCTTAGGTTTGATGTCTTTTGAAGTTGTCGCAGTGCCAGAATTGTAAGTTGGAGGAGAAGAGGGGCTGAAATATATATTCAGAGTAGAGTTTTCAACAAACTTTTTAAATATATTACTTACCTTACGGTTTGAGGTATTTTGAAATTGTCGCAGAGTCAGGATTGTACGTTGGAGGAGAACACGGGCTACAATATATATTCAGATTAGATTTTTCAACAAACTTAATAAATATATTAATTACCTTACGGTTTAAGGTATTTTGAAGTTGGCCCAGTGCCTGAATTGCATGTTGGAGGAGAAGAGGGGCTGAAATATATATTCAGATTAGAGTTTTCAACAAACTTTTAAATATATTACTTACCTTACGGTTTGAGGTATTTTGAAATTGTCGCTGGGTCAGAAATGTACGTTGGAGGAGAAGAGGGTCTGAAATATATATTCAGATTAGAGTTTTCAACAAACTTCAAAATGTCTTTTGAAGTTGTCGCAGTGCTAGAATTGCACGTTGAAGAAGAACAGGGTCTACAATATATATTCAGATTAGATTTTTCAACAAACTTTATAAATATATTAATTACCCTAAGGTTTGATGTATTTTGAAATTTTCGCAGGGCCCGGATTGTACGTTGGAAGAAAACAGGGGCTACAATATATATTCAGATTGGATTTTTCAACAAACTTTATAAATATATTAATTACCTTACGGTTTGAGGTATTTTGAAGTTGTCGCAGTGCTTGAATTGCATGTTGGGGGAGAAGAGGGGCTGAAATATATATTCAGATTAGAGTTTTCAACAAACTTCAAAATGTCTTTTGAGGTTGACGCATTGCTAGAATTGCACGTTGAAGAAGAACAGGGTCTACAATATATATTCAGATTAGATTTTTCAATAAACTTTATAAATTTATTAATTACCTTACGGTTTGAGGTATTTTGAAATTTTCGCAGGGCCCGGATTGTACGTTGGAAGAAATCAGGGGCTACAATATATATTCAGATTGGATTTTTCAACAAACTTTATAAATATATTAATTACCTTACGGGTTTAGGTATTTTGAAATTGTCGCAGAGTCAGAATTGTACGTTGGAAGAAAATAGGGGCCACAATATATATTCAGATTAGATTTTTCAACAAACTTTATAAATGTATTAATTACCTTACGGTTTGAAGTATTTTGAAGTTGTCGCAGTGTCAGAATTGTACGTTGGAGAGGAACAGGGTCTACAATATATATTCAGATTAGATTTTTCAACAAACTTTATAAATATATTAATTACCTTAAGGTTTGATGTATTTTGAAATTTTCGCAGGGCCCGGATTGTACGTTGGAAGAAAACAGGGGCTACAATATATATTCAGATTGGATTTTTCAACAAACTTTATAAATATATTAATTACCTTACGGTTTGAGGTATTTTGAAGTTGTCGCAGTGCTTGAATTGCATGTTGGAGGAGAAGAGAGGCTGAAATATATATTCAGATTAGAGTTTTCAACAAACTTCAAAATGTCTTTTGAGGTTGACGCATTGCTAGAATTGCACGTTGAAGAAGAACAGGGTCTACAATATATATTCAGATTAGATTTTTCAATAAACTTTTTAAATTTATTAATTACCTTACGGCTTGAGATATTTTGAAGTTGTCGCAGTGCCTGAATTGCATGTTGGAGGAGAAGAGGGGCTGAAATAGAGTTTTCAACAAACTTTATAAATATATTAATTACCTTAAGGTTTGAGGTATTTTGAAGTTGTCGCAGTGCCTGAATTGCACGTTGAAGGAGAAGAGGGGCTGAAATATATATTCAGATTAGAGTTTTCAACAAATTTTTAAATATATTACTTACCTTAAGGTTTGAGGTATTTTGAAATTGTCGCAGAGTCAGGATTGTACGGTGGAGGAGAACAGGGGCTACAATATATATTCAGATTAGATTTTTCAACAAACTTTATAAATATATTAATTACCTTACGGTTTTAGGTATTTTGAAATTGTCGCTGGGTCAGAAATGTACGTTGGAGGAGAAGAGGGTCTGAAATATATATTCAGATTAGAGTTTTCAACAAACTTCAAAATGTCTTTTGAAGTTGTCGCAGTGCTAGAATTGCACGTTGAAGAAGAACAGGGTCTACAATATATATTCAGATTAGATTTTTCAACAAACTTTATAAATATATTAATTACCTTACGGTTTGAGATATTTTGAAGTTGTCGCAGTGCCTGAATTGCATGTTGGAGGAGAAGAAGGGCTGAAATATATATTGAGATAAAATTTTTCAACAAACTTTTTAATTATATTACTTACCATATGGTTTGAGGTATTTTGAAGTTGTCGCAGAGCCAGAATTGTACGTTGGAGGAGAAATCGGGGCTGAAATATATATTCAAATTAGATATTTCAACAAACTTTTTAAAAATATTAATTACCTTAGGGTTTGAGGTCTTTTGAAGTAGTCGCAGTGCCAGAATTGTACGTTGGAGGAGAAGAGGGGCTGAAATATATATTGATATTAGATTTTTCAACAAACTTTATAAATATATTAATTACCTTACGGTTTGAGATATTTTGAAATTGTCGCAGTGCCTGAGCCGCATGTTGGAGGAGAAGAGGGGCTGAAATATATATTGAGATAAAATTTTTCAACAAACTTTTTAATTATATTACTTACCATATGGTTTGAGGTATTTTGAAGTTGTCGCTGAGCCAGAATTGTACGTTGGAGGAGAACCGGGGCTGAAATATATATTCAAATAATATATTTCAACAAACTTTTTAAATATATTAATTACCTTAGGGTTTGAGGTCTTTTGAAGTTGTCGCAGTGCCAGAATTGTACGTTGGAGGAGAAGAGAGGCTGAAATATATATTCAAATTAGGTTTTTCAACAAACTGTTTAAATATATTAATTACCTTACGGGATGAAATATTTTGAAATTGTCGCAGTGCCTGAATTGCATGTTGGAGGAGAAGAGTGGCTGAAATATATATTCAGATTAGAGTATTCAACAAACTTCTTAAATATCCTAGTTACTTTACAGTTTGATGTCTTTTGAAGTTGTAGCAGTGCTAGAATTGTTCGTTGAAAAACAGGGGCAACAATATATATTCAGATCAGATTTTTCAACAATCTTCTTAATTATCCTAGTTATCTTAGGTTTGATGTCTTTTGAAGTTGTCGCAGTGCCAGAATTGTAAGTTGGAGGAGAAGAGGGGCTGAAATATATATTCAGATTAGAGTTTTCAACAAACTTTTTAAATATATTACTTACCTTACGGTTTGAGGTATTTTGAAATTGTCGCAGAGTCAGGATTGTACGTTGGAGGAGAACAGGGGCTACAATATATATTCAGATTAGATTTTTCAACAAACTTTATAAATATATTAATTACCTTACGGTTTGAGGTATTTTGAAGTTGGCCCAGTGCCTGAATTGCATGTTGGAGGAGAAGAGGGGCTGAAATATATATTCAGATTAGAGTTTTCAACAAACTTTTAAATATATTACTTACCTTACGGTTTGAGGTATTTTGAAATTGTCGCAGAGTCAGGATTGTACGTTGGAGGAGAACAGGGTACAATATATATTCAGAATAGATTTTTCAACAAACTTTATAAATATATGAATTACCTTAAGGTTTGATGTATTTTGAAATTTTCGCAGGGCCCGGATTGTACGTTGGAAGAAAACAGGTGCTACAATATATATTCAGATTGGATTTTTCAACAAACTTTATAAATATATTATTTACCTTACGGTTTGAGGTATTTTGAAGTTGTCGCAGTGCTTGAATTGCATGTTGGAGGAGAAGAGGGGCTGAAATATATATTCAGATTAGAGTTTTCAATAAACTTCAAAATGTCTTTTGAGGTTGACGCATTGCTAGAATTGCACGTTGAAGAAGAACAGGGTCTACAATATATATTCAGATTAGATTTTTCAATAAACTTTATAAATTTATTAATTACCTTACGGTTTGAGATATTTTGAAGTTGTCGCAGTGCCTGAATTGCATGTTGGAGGAGAAGAGGGGCTGAAATATATATTGAGATAAAATTTTTCAACAAACTTTTTAATTATATTACTTACCAAATGGTTTGAGGTATTTTGAAGTTGTCGCAGAGCCAGAATTGTACGTTGGAGGAGAACCGGGGCTGAAATATATATTCAAATTAGATATTTCAACAAACTTTTTAAATATATTAATTACCTTAGGGTTTGAGGTCTTTTGAAGTTGTCGCAGTGCCAGAATTTTACGTTGGAGGAGAAGAGAGGCTGAAATATATATTCAAATTAGATTTTTCAACAAACTTTTTAAATATATTAATTACCTTACGGTTTTAGGTCTTTTGAAGTTGTCACAGTGCCAGAATTGTACGTTGGAAGAAAATAGGGGCTACAATATATATTCAGATTAGATTTTTCAACAAACTTTATAAATATATTAATTACCTTACGGTTTGAGGCATTATGAAGTTGTCGCAGTGCCAGAATTGTACGTTGGAGGAGAACAGGGCTGAAATATATATTGAGATTAGATTTTTCAACAAATTTTTAATTATATTGCTTATCATAAGGTTTGAGACATTTTGAAGTTGTCGCAGAGCCAGAATTGTACGTTGGAGGAGAACAGGGGCTGAAATATATATTCAAATTAGATTTTTCAACAAACTTTTTAAATATATAAATTACCTTACGGTTTGAGGTCTTTTGAAGTTGTCGCAGTGCCAGAATTGTACGTTGGAGGAGAAGAGAGGCTGAAATATATATTGATATTAGATTTTTCAACAAACTTTATAAATATATTAATTACCTTACGGTTTGAGATATTTTGAAGTTGTCGCAGTGCCTGAGCTGCATGTTGGAGGAGAAGAGGGGCTGAAATATATATTGAGATAAAATTTTTCAACAAACTTTTTAATTATATTCCTTACCATATGGTTTGAGGTATTTTGAAGTTGTCGCTGAGCCAGAATTGTACGTTGGAGGAGAACCGGGGCTGAAATATATATTCAAATTATATATTTCAACAAACTTTTTAAATATCCTAGTTATCTTACAGCTTGTTGTCTTTTGAAGTTGTAGCAGTGCTGGAATTGTACGTTGAAAAACAGGGGCAACAATATGTATTCAGATCAGATTTTTCAACAAACTTCTTAATTATCCTAGTTATCTTAGGTTTGATGTCTTTTGAAGCTGTCGCAGTGCCTGAATTGCATATTGGAGGAGAAGAGGGGCTGAAATATATAATCAGGTTAGAGTTTTCAACAAACTTCAAAATGTCTTTTGAAGATGACGCAGTGCTAGAATTGCACGTTGAAGAAGAACAGGGTCCACAATATATATTCAGATTAGATTTTTCAATAAACATTATAAATATATTAATTACCTAACGGTTTGAGGTATTTTGAAATTGTCGCAGAGTCAGAATTGTACGTTGGAGGAGGACAGGGGCTACAATATATATTCAGATTAGATTTTTCAACAAACTTTATAAATATATTAATTACCTTACGGATTGTGGTATTTTGAAATTGTCGCAGAGCCAGAATTGTATGTTGGAGTAGAACAGAGGCTACAATATATATTCAGATTGGATTTTTCAACAAACTTTATAAATATATTAATTACCTTATGGTTTGAAGTATTTTGAAGTTGTCGCAGAGCCAGAATTGTACGTTGGAGGAGAAGAGGGGCTGAAATATATAATCAGATTAGAGTTTTCAACAAACTTCAAAATGTCTTTTGAAGATGACGCAGTGCTAGAATTGCACGTTGAAGAAGAACAGGGTCCACAATATATATTCAGATTAGATTTTTCAACAAACTTTATAAATATATTAATTACCTTACGGATTGAGGTATTTTGAAATTGTCGCAGAGCCAGAATTGTATGTTGGAGTAGAACAGAGGCTACAATATATATTCAGATTGGATTTTTCAACAAACTTTATAAATATATTAATTACCTTACGGTTTAAGTTATTTTGAAATTGTCGCAGAGCCAGAATTGTACGTTGGAGGAGAAGAGAGGCTGAAATATATATTGAGATTAGAATTTTCAACAACCTTTTTAAATTTATTATTTACCTTATGGTTTGAAGTATTTTGAAGTTGTCGCAGAGCCAGAATTGTACGTTGGAGGAGAAGAGGGGCTGAAATATATACTCAGATTAGAGTTTTCAACAAACCTTTTAAATATATTACTTACCTTACGGTTTGAGGTATTTTCAAATTGTCGCAGAGTCAGGATTGTACGTTGGAGGAGAACAGGGGCTACAATATATATTCAGACTAGATTTTTCAACAAACTTTATAAATACATTAATTACCTTACGGTTTGAGGTATTTTGAAGTTGTCCCAGTGCCTGAATTGCATGTTGGAGGAGAAGAGGGGCTGAAATATATATTCAGATTAGAGTTTTCAACAAACTTTTAAATATATTACTTACCTTACGGTTTGAGGTATTTTGAAATTGTCGCTGGGTCAGAAATGTACGTTGGAGGAGAAGAGGGTCTGAAATATATATTCAGATTAGAGTTTTCAACAAACATCAAAATGTCTTTTGAAGTTGTCGCAGTGCTAGAATTGCACGTTGAAGAAGAACAAGGTCTACAATATATATTCAGATTAGATTTTTCAATAAACTTTATAAATATATTAATTACCTTACGGTTTGAGGTATTTTGAAGTTGTCGCAGTGCCTGAATTGCATGTTGGAGGAGAAGAGGGGCTGAAATATATATTCAGATTAGAGTATTCAACAAACTTCTTAAATATCCTAGTTACTTTACAGTTTGATGTCTTTTGAAGTTGTAGCAGTGCTAGAATTGTACGTTGAAAACAGGGGCAACAATATATATTCAGATCAGATTTTTCAACAAACTTCTTAATTATCCTAGTTATCTTAGGTTTGATGTCTTTTGAAGATGTCGCAGTGCCAGAATGTACGTTGGAGGAGAACAGGGGCTGAAATATATATTGAGATTAGAATTTTCAATAAACTTTTTAAATATATTAATTACCTTACGGTTTGAAGTATTTTGAAGTTGTCGCAGAGCCAGAATTGTACGTTGGAGGAAAACAGAGTCTACAATATATATTCAGGTTAGATTTTTCAACAAACTTTATAAACTTATTAATTACCTTACGGTTTGAGGTATTTTGAAGCTGACGCAGAGCCAGAATTGTACGTTGGAGGAGAACAGGGACTACAATATATATTCAGATAAGATTTTTCAACAAACTTCTTAAATATCCTAGTTATCTTACAGCTTGATATCTCTTGAAGTTGTCGCAGTGCTAGAATTGTACGTTGGAGGAGGAGAGGGGCTGAAATATATTTTCAGATTAGAGTTTTCAACAAACTTCTTAAATATCCTAGTTATCTTACAGCTTGATATCTTTTGAAGTTGTCGCAGTGCTAGAATTGTACGTTGGAGGAGAAGAGGGGCTGAAATATATAATCAGATTAGAGTTTTCAACAAACTTCAAAATGTCTTTTGAAGATGACGCAGTGCTAGAATTGCACGTTGAAGAAGAACAGGGTCCACAATATATATTCAGATCAGATTTTTCAATAAACATTAAAAATATGTTAATTACCTTACGGTTTGAGGTATTTTGAAATTGTCGCAGAGTCAGAATTGTACGTTGGAGGAGAACAGGGGCTACAATATATATTCAGATTAGATTTTTCAACAAACTTTATAAATATATTAATTACCTTACGGATTGAGGTATTTTGAAATTGTCGCAGAGCCAGAATTGTACGTTGGAAGGAAACAGGGGCTACAATATATATTCAGATTAGGTTTTTCAACAAACTTTTTAAATATATTAATTACCTTACGGTTTGAGTTATTTTGACATTGTCGCAGAACCAGAATTGTACCTTGGAAGAAAACAGGGGCTACAATATATATTCAGATTAGATTTTTCAACAAACTTTATAAATATATTAATTACCTTACGGTTTGAGGTATTTTGAAGTTGTCGCACTGCCAGAATTGTGCGTTGGAGGAGAAGAGGGGCTGAAATATATATTGATATAAAATTTTTCAACAAACTTTTTAATTTTATTACTTACCATATGGTTTGAGGTATTTTGAAGTTGTCGCAGAGCCAGAATTGTACGTTGGAGGAGAACCGGGGCTGAAATATATATTCAAATTAGATATTTCAACAAACTTTTTAAATATATTAATTACCTTAGGGTTTGAGGTCTTTTGAAGTTGTCGCAGTGCCAGAATTGTACGTTGGAGGAGAGGAGAGGCTGAAATATATATTGAGAATAGAATTTTCAACAAACATTTTAAATTTATTAATTACCTTACGGTTTGAAGTATTTTGAAGTTGTCGCAGAGCCAGAATTGTACGTTGGAGGAGAACTGGGGCTACAATATATATTCAGATTAGATTTTTCAACAAACTTCTTAATTATCCTAGTTATCTTCCAGTTTGATATCTTTTGAAGTTGTCGCAGTGCCAGAATTGTACGTTGGAGGAGAAGAGGACTGAAATATATTTTCAGATTAGAGTTTTCAACAAACTTCTTAAATATCCTAGTTATCTTACAGCTTGATGTCTTTTGAAGCTGTCCCAGTGCAAGAATTGTACGTTGAAGAACAGGTTCTGCAATATATATTCAGATTAGATTTTTCAACAACCTTTATAAATATATTAATTACCTTACGGTTAGAGGTATTATGAAGTTGTCGCAGTGCCTGAGCTGCATGTTGGAGGAGAAGAGGGGCTGAAATATATATATTCAAATTATATATTTCAACAAACTTTTTAAATATATTAATTACCTTAGGGTTTGAGGACTTTTGAAGTTGTCGCAGTGCCAGAATTGTACGGTGGAGGAGAAGAGAGGCTGAAATATATATTCGAATTAGATTTTTCAACAAACTGTTTAAATATATTAATTACCTTACGGGTTGAAGTATTTTGAAATTGTCGCAGTGTCTGAATTGCATGTTGGAGGAGAAGAGTGGCTGAAATATATATTCAGATTAGAGTATTCAACAAACTTCTTAAATATCCTAGTTAACTTACAGCTTGATGTCTTTTGAAGCTGTCGCAGTGCCTGAATTGCATATTGGAGGAGAAGAGGGGCTGAAATATATAATCAGATTAGAGTTTTCAACAAACTTCAAAATGTCTTTTGAAGTTGACGCAGTACTAGAATTGCACGTTGAAGAAGAACAGGGTCCACAATATATATTCAGATTAGATTTTGAGATTAAAATTTTCAATAAACTTTTTAAATATATTAATTACTTTACGGCTTGAAGGATTTTGAAGTTGTCGCAGAGCCAGAATTGTACGTTGGAGGAAAACAGAGGCTGAAATATGTATTGAGATAAGATTTTTCAACAAACTTTTTAAATATATTAATTACCTTATGGTCTGAGGTATTTTGAAGTTGTCGCAGAGCCAGAATTGTACGATGGAGGAGAACAGGGGCTACAATTTATATTCAGATTAGATTTTTCCCCAAACTTTTTAAATATTTACTTACCTTACGGTTTGAGGTATTTTGAAGTTGTCGCAGAGCCAAAATTGTACGTTGGAGGAGAACAGGGGCTACAATATATATTCAGATTAGATTTTTCAACAAACTTTATGAATATATCAATTACTTTACGGTTTGAGGTATTTTGAAGTTGTCGCAGTGCCTGAATTGCATGTTGGAGGAGAAGAGGCGCTGAAATATATAATCAGATTAGAGTTTTCAACAAACTTCAAAATGTCTTTTGAAGTTGACGCAGTGCCAGAATTGCACGTTGAAGCAGAACAGGGTCCACAATATATATTCAGATTAGGTTTTTCAACAAACATTTTAAATATATTAGTTACCTTAGGGTTTGAGGTATTTTGAAATTGTCGCAGGGCCCGGATTGTACGTTGGAAGAAACCAGGGGCTACAATATATATTCAGATTGGATTTTTCAACAAACTTTATAAATATATTAATTACCTTACGGTTTGAGGTATTTTGAAGTTGTCGCAGTGCCAGAATTGTACGTTGGAGGAAAACAGGGGCTGAAATATGTATTGAGATAAGATTTTTCAACAAACTTTTTAAATATATTAATTACCTTATGGTTTGAGGTATTTTGAAGTTGTCGCAGTGCCAGAATTGTACGTTGGAGGAGAAGAGGGGCTAAAATATATATTCAATTTAGATTTTTCAACCAACTTTTTAAATATATTACTTACCTTACGGTTTGAGGTATTTTGAAATTGTCGCAGAGCCAGAATTGTACGTTGGAGTAGAACAGGGACTACAATATATATTCAGATTGGATTTTTCAACAAACTTTATAAATATATTAATTACCTTACGGTTTGAGGTATTTTGAAGTTGTCGCAGTGCCAGAATTGTACGTTGGAGGAAAACAGGGGCTGAAATATGTATTGAGATAAGATTTTTCAACAAACTTTTTAAATATATTAATTACCTTATGGTTTGAGGTATTTTGAAGTTGTCGCAGTGCCTGAATTGCACGTTGGAGGAGAAGAGGGGCTGAAATATATATTCAGATTAGAGTTTTCAACAAACTTTTTAATAATATTACTTACTTTACGGTTTGAGGTATTTTGAAATTGTCGCAGAGTCAGAATTCTACGTTGGAGGGGAAGAGGGTCTGATATATATATTCAGATTAGAGTTTTCAACAAACTTCAAAATGTCTTTTGAAGTTGTCGCAGTGCTAGAATTGCACGTTGAAGAAGAACAGGGTCTACAATATATATTCAGATTAGATTTTTCAACAAACTTTATAAATATATTAAATTCCTTACGGTTTGAGGTATTTTGAAATTGTCGCAGAGTCAGAATTGTACGTTGGAAGAAAGCAGGGGCCACAGTATATATTCAGATTGGATTTTTCAACAAACTTTATAAATATATTAATTATCTTACGGTTTGAGGTATTTTGAAGTTGACGCAGTGCTAGAATTGCACGTTGAAGAAGAACAGGGTCTACAATATATATTCAGATTAGATTTTTCAACAAACTTTATAAATATATTAATTACCTTACGGTTTGAGGTATTTTGAAGTTGTCGCAGTGCCAGAATTGTACGTTGGAGGAAAACAGTGGCTGAAATATATATTGAGATTAGATTTTTCAACAAACTTTTTAAATATATTAATTACCTTACGGTTTGAAGTATTTTGAAGTTGTCGCAGAGCCAGAATTGCACGTTGGAGGAGAACAGGGACTGAAATATATATTGGGATTAGATTTTTCAACAAACTTATTAAATATTTACTTACCTTACGGTTTGAGGTATTTTGAAGTTGTCGCAGAGCCAGAATTGTACGTTGGAGGAGAACAGGGGCTACAATATATATTCAGATTGGGTTTTTCAACAAACTTTAAAAATATATTAATTACCTTACGGTTTGAGGTATTTTGAAGTTGACGCAGTGCTAGAATTGCACGTTGAAGAAGAACAGGGTCCACAATATATATTCAGATTAGATTTTTCAACAAACTTTATAAATATATTAATTACCTTAAGGTTTGAGGTATTTTGAAATTGTCGCAGAGTCAGAATTGGACGTTGGAGGAGAACAGGGTCTACAATATATATTCAGATTAGATTTTTCAACAAACTTCTTAATTATCTTAGTTATCTTACAGTTTGATATGTTGTCGCAGTGCCTGAATTGCACGTTGGAGGAGAAGAGGGGCTGAAATATATATTCAGATTATAGTTTTCAACAAACTTATTAAATATATTACTTACCTTATGGTTTGCGGTATTTTGAAATTGTCGCAGAGTCAGAACTGTACGTTGGAAGAAAGCAGGGGCTACAATATATATTCAGATTAGATTTTTCAACACACTTTATAAATATATTAATTACCTTACGGTTTGAGGTATTTTGAAGTTGTCGCAGTGCCAGAATTGTACGTTGGAGGAGGAGAGGGGCTGATATATATATTCAAATTAGATTTTTCAACCAACTTTTTAAATATATTAGTTACCTTACGGTTTGAGGTATTTTGAAATTGTCGCAGGGCCCGGATTGTACGTTGGAAGAAAACAGGGGCTACAATATATATTCAGATTGGATATTTCAACAAACTTTCTAAATATATTAATTATCTTACGGAAGAGGGTCTGAAATATATATTCAGATTAGAGTTTTCAACAAATTTTTTAAATATATTCCTTACCTTTAGGTTTGAGGTAAGTTGAAATTGTCGCAGGGCAAGGATTGTACGTTGGAAGAAAACAGGGGCTACAATATATATTCAGATTAGATTATTCAACAAACTTTTTAAATATATTAGTTACCTTACGGTTTGAGGTATTTTGAAATTGTCGCAGGGCCCGGATTGTACGTTGGAAGAAAACGGGGGCTACAATATATATTCAGATTGGGTTTTTCAACAAACTTTATAAATATATTAATTACCTTACGGTTTGAGGTATTTTGAAGTTGTCGCAGTGCCTGAATTGCATGTTGGAGGAGAAGAACAACAAACTTTATAAATATATTAATTACCTTACGGTTTGAGGTATTTTGAAGTTGTCGCAGTGCCAGAATTGTACGTTGGAGGAAAACAGGGGCTGAAATATATATTGAGATTAGATTTTTCAACAAACTTTTTAAATATATTAATTACCTTACGGTTTGAAGTATTTTGAAGTTGTCGCAGAGCCAGAATTGTACGTTGGAGGAGAACAGGGGCTACAGTATATATTCAGATTAGATTTTTCAACAAACTTCATAAATATCCTAGTTATCTTAGAGTTTGATGTCTTTTGAAGTTGTCGCAGTGCCAGAATTCTACGTTGGAGGAGAAGCGGGGCTGAAATATATTTTCAGATTAGAATTTTCAACAAACTTCTTAAATATCCTAGTTATCTAACAGCTTGATATCTTTTGAAGCTGTCGCAGTGCAAGAATTGTACGTTGAAAAACAGGTTCTACAATATATATTCAGATTGGATTTTTCAACAAACTTTATAAATATATTAATTACCATACGGTTTGAGGTATTTTGAAGTTGTCGCAGTGCCAGAATTGTACGTTGGAGGAAAACAGGGGCTGAAATATGTATTGAGGTAAGATTTTTCAACAAACTTTTTAAATATATTAATTACCTTATGGTGTGAGGTATTGTGAAGTTGTCACAGAGCCAGAATTGTACGTTGGAGGAGAACAGGGGCTACAATATATATTCAGATTAGATTTTTCAACAAACTTTATGAATATATCAATTACTTTACGGTTTGAGGTATTTTGAAGTTGTCGCAGTGCCTGAATTGCATGTTGGAGGAGGAGAGGGGCTGAAATATATATTGAGATTAGATTTTTCAACAAACTTTTTAAATATTATAATTACCTTACGGTTTGAAGTATTTTGAAGTTGTCGCAGAGCGAGAATTGTACGTTGGAGGAGAACAAGGGCTACAATTTATATTCAGATTAGATTTTTCAACAAACTTCTTAAATATCCTAGTTATCTTACAGCTTGATATCTTTTGAAGCTGTCGCAGTGCAAGAATTGTACGTTGAAGAACAGGTTCTACAAAATAAATTCAGATTAGATTTTTCAACAAACTTTATATATATATTAATTACCTTACGGGTTGAAGTATTTTGAAGTTGTCGCAGAGCCAGAATTGTACGTTGTAGAAGAACAGGTGCTAAAATATAAATTCAAATTAGATTTTCCAAAAACTTTTAAAATATATTAATTACCTTACGGTTTGAGGTATTTTGAAATTGTTGCAGAGTCAGAATTGCATGTTGGAGGAGAAGAGGGGCTGAAATATATATTCAGATTAGAGTTTTCAACAGACTTCTTAAATATCGTAGTTATCTTACAGTTTGATGTCTTTGAAGTTGTCGCAGTGCCAGAATTGCACGTTGAAGAAGAACAGGGTCCACAATATATATTCAGAATAGATTTTTCAACAAACTTTATAAATATATTACCTTACGGTTTGAGGTATTCTGAAGTTGTCGCAGTGCCTGATTTGCACGTTGGAGGAGAAGAGGGGCTGAAATATATATTCAGATTAGATTTTTCCCCAAACTTTTTAAATATTTACTTACCTTACGGTTTGAGGTATTTTGAAGTTGTCGCCGAGCCACAATTGAACGTTGGAGGAGAACAGAGGCTACAATATATATTCAGATTAGATATTTCAACAAACTTCTTAAATATCCTAGTTATCTTACAGTTTGATGTCTTTTGAAGTTGTCGCAGTGCCAGAATTCTACGTTGGAGGAGAAGAGGGGCTGAAATATATATTCAGATTAGAGTTTTCAACAAACTTTTTAAATATATTACTTACTTTACGGTTTGAGGTATTTTGAAATTGTCGCAGAGTCAGTATTGTACGTTGGAGGGGAAGAGGGTCTGATATATATATTCAGATTAGAGTTTTCAACAAACTTCAAAATGTCTTTTGAAATTGTCGCAGTGCTAGAATTGCACGTTGAAGAAGAACAGGGTCTACAATATATATTCAGATTAGATTTTTCAACAAACTTTATAAATATATTAAATTCCTTACGGTTTGAGGTATTTTGAAATTGTCGCAGAGCCAGAATTGTACGTTGGAGGAGAACAGGTGCTACAATATATATTCAGATTAGATTTGTCAACAAACTTCTTAATTATCCTAGTTATCTTACAGTTTGATATCTTTTGAAGTTGTCGCAGTGTCAGAAATGTACGTTGGAGGAGAAGAGGGGCTGACATATATTTTCAGATTGGAATTTTCAACAAACTTCTTAAATATCCTAATTATCTTACAGCTTGATGTCTTTTGAAGCTGTCGCAGTGCAAGAATTGTACGTTGAAGAACAGGTTCTACAATATATATTCAGATTAGATTTTTCAACAAATTTTAAAAATATATTAATTAACTTACGCTTTGAGGTATTTTGAAGTTGTCGCAGTGCCAGAATTGTACGTTGGAGGAGAAGAGGGGCTAAAATATATATTCAGATTAGATTTTTCAACCAACTTTTTAAATATATTACTTACCTTACGGTTTGAGGTATTTTGAAGTTGTCGCAGTGCCAGAATTGTACGTTGGAGGAGAAGAGGGGCTGAAATATATATTCAAATTAAATTTTTCAACCAACTTTTTAAATATATTAGTTACCTTACGGTTTGAGGTATTTTGAAATTGTCGCAGGGCCCGGATTGTAACTTGGAAGAAAACAGGGGCTACAATATATATTCAGATTGGATTTTTCAACAAACTTTATAAAAATATTAATTACCTTACGGTTTGAGGTATTTTGAAGTTGTCGCAGTGCCAGAATTGTACGTTGGAGGAGAAGAGGGGCTAAAATATATATTCAAATTAGATTTTTCAACCAACTTTTTAAATATATTACATACCTTACGGTTTGAGGTATTTTGAAATTGTCGCAAGGCCAGGATTGTACGTTGGAAGAAAACAGGGGCCACAATATTTATTCAGATTAGATATTTCAACAAACTTTTTAAATATATTAGTTACCTTACGATTTGAGGTATTTTGAAATTGTCGCAGGGCCCGGATTGTACGTTGGAAGAACACAGGGGCTTCAATATATATTCAGATTGGATTTTTCAACAAACTGTATAAATATATTAATTACCTTACGCTTTCAGGTATTTTGAAGTTGGCGCAGTGCCCGAATTGCATGTTAGAGGATAAGAGGGGCTGAAACATATATTCAGATTAGAGTTTTCAACATACTTCTTAAATATCCCATTTATCTTACAGTTTGATGTCTTTTGAAGTTGTCGCAGTGTCAGAATTGTATGTTGGAGGAGAAGAGGTGCTGAAATATATATTCAGATTAGATTTTTCCCCAAACTATTTAAATATTATAATTACCTTACGGTTTGAAGTATTTTGAAGTTGTCGCAGAGCGAGAATTGTACGTTGGAGGAGAACAGGGGCTACAATTTATATTCAGATTAGATTTTTCAACAAACTTCTTAAATATCCTAGTTATCTTACAGCTTGATGTCTTTTGAAGCTGTCGCAGTGCAAGAATTGTACGTTGAAGAAGAACAGGTGCTAAAATATAAATTCAAATTAGATTTTCAAAAAACTTTTAAAATATATTAATTACCTTACGGTTTGAGGCATTTTGAATTTGTCGCAGTGCCTGAATTGCATGTTGGAGGAAAATAGGGGCTGAAATATATTTTCAGATTAGAGTTTTCAACAAACTTCTTAAATATCCTAGTTATCTTAGAGTTTGATGTCTTTTGAAGTTGTCGCAGTGCCAGAATTGTACGTTGGAGGAGAAGAGGGGCTGAAATATATATTCAGATTAGAGTTTTCAACAAACTTCAAAATGTCTTTTGAAGTTGACGCAGTGCTGGAATTGCACGCTGAAGAAGAACAGGGTCCACAATATATATTCAGATTAGATTTTTCAACAAACTTTATAAATATATTAATTACCTTACAGTTTGAGGTATTTTGAAATTGTCGCAGGGCCAGGATTGTACGTTGGAAGAAAACAGGGGCTACAATATATATTCAGATTAGATTTGTCAATAAACTTTTTATATATATTAGTTACCTTACGGTTTAAGGTATTTTGAAATTGTCTTAGGGCCCAGATTGTACGTTGGAAGAAAACAGGGGCTACAATATTTATTCAGATTGGATTTTTCAACAAACTTTATAAATATATTAATTACCTTACAGTTTGAGGTATTTTGAAGTTGTCGCACTGCCAGAATTGTGCGTTGGAGGAGAAGAGGGGCTAAAATATATATTCAAATTAGATTTTTCAACCAACTTTTTAAATATATTCCTTACCTTACGGTTTGAGGTATTTTGAAATTGTCGCAGAGCCAGAATTGTACGTTGGAGTAGAACAGAGGCTACAATATATATTCAGATTGGATTTTTCAACAAACTTTATAAATATATTAATTACCTTACGGTTTGAGGTATTTTGAAGTTGTCGCACTGCCAGAATTGTACGTTGGAAGAAAACAGGGGCTGAAATATGTATTGAGATAAGATTTTTCAACAAACTTTTCAAATATATTAATTACCTTATGGTTTGAGGTATTTTGAAGTTGTCACAGAGCCAGAATTGTACGTTGGAGGAGAACAGGGGCTACAATATATATTCAGATTGGATTTTTCAACAAACTTTATGAATATATCAATTACTTTACGGTTTGAGGTATTTTGAAGTTGTCGCAGTGCCTGAATTGCATGTTGGAGGAGGAGAGGGGCTGAAATATATATTGAGATTAGATTTTTCAACAAACTTTTTAAATATTATAATTACCTTACGGTTTGAAGTATTTTGAAGTTGTCGCAGAGCGAGAATTGTACGTTGGAGGAGAACAGGGGCTACAATTTATATTCAGATTAGATTTTTCAACAAACTTCTTAAATATCCTAGTTATCTTACAGCTTGATATCTTTTGAAGCTGTCGCAGTGCAAGAATTGTACGTTGTAGAAGAACAGGTGCTAAAATATAAATTCAAATTAGATTTTCCAAAAACTTTTAAAATTTATTAATTACCTTACGGTTTGAGGTATTTTGAAATTGTTGCATAGTCAGAATTGCATGTTGGAGGAGAAGAGGGGCTGAAATATATATTCAGATTAGAGTTTTCAACAGACTTCTTAAATATCGTAGTTATCTTACAGTTTGATGTCTTTGAAGTTGTCGCAGTGCCAGAATTGCACGTTGAAGAAGAACAGGGTCCACAATAGATATTCAGATTAGATTTTTCAACAAGCTTTATAAATATATTACCTTACGGTTTGAGGTATTTTGAAGTTGTCGCAGTGCCTGAATTACACGTTGGAGGAGAAGAGGGGCTGATATATATATTCAGATTAGATTTTTCCCCAAACTTTTTAAATATTTACTTACCTTACGGTTTGAGGTATTTTGAAGTTGTCGCCGAGCCAGAATTGAACGTTGGAGGAGAACAGAGGCTACAATATATATTCAGATTAGATATTTCAACAAACTTCTTAAATATCCTAGTAATCTTACAGCTTGATGTCTTTTGAAGCTGTCGCAGTGCAAGAATTGGACGTTGAAGAACAGGTTCTACAATATATATTCAGATTAGAGGTTTCAACAAACTTTTTAAATATATTAATTACCTTACGGTTTGAGGTATTTTGAAGTTGTCGCTGTGCCTGAATTGCATGTTGGAGGAGAAGAGGGGCTGAAATATATATTCAGATTAGTGTTTTCAACAAACTTCTTAAATTTCCTAGTTATCTTACAGTTTGATGTCTTTTGAAGTTGTCGCAGTGCCAGAATTCTACGTTGGAGGAGAAGAGGGGCTGAAATATATATTCAGATTAGAGTTTTCAACAAACTTTTTAAATATATTACTTACTTTACGGTTTGAGGTATTTTGAAATTGTCGCAGAGTCAGTATTGTACGTTGGAGGGGAAGAGGGTCTGATATATATATATATATTCAGATTAGAGTTTTCAACAAACTTCAAAATGTCTTTTGAAGTTGTCGCAGTGCTAGAATTGCACGTTGAAGAAGAACAGGGTCTACAATATATATTCAGATTGGATTTTTCAACAAACTTTATAAATATATTAAATTCCTTACGGTTTGAGGTATTTTGAAATTGTCGCAGAGCCAGAATTGTACGTTGGAGGAGAACAGGGGCTACAATATATATTCAGATTAGATTTTTCAACAAAATTTTTAAATATATTAGTTACCTTACGGTTTGAGGTATTTTGAAATTGTCGCAGGGCCCGGATTGTACGTTGGAAGAAAACAGGGGCTACAATATATATTCAGATTGGGTTTTTCAACAAACTTTATAAATATATTAATTACCTTACGGTTTGAGGTATTTTGAAGTTGTCGCAGTGCCTGAATTGCATGTTGGAGGAGAAGAAGGGCTGAAATATATATTCAAATTAGAGTTTTCAACAAACTTCTTAAATATCCTAGTTATCTTAAAGTTTGATGTCCTTTGAAGTTGTCGCAGTGCCAGAATTGAACGTTGGAGGAGAACAGGGGCTACAATATATGTTCAGATTAGATTTTTCAACAAACTTCTTAATTATCTTAGTTATCTTACAGTTTGATATGTTGTCGCAGTGCCTGAATTGCACGTTGGAGGAGAAGAGGGCTGAAAAATTAGATTTTTCAACCAACTTTTTAAATATATTACTTACTTTATGGTTTGAGGTAATTTGAAATTGTCGCAGATTCAGAATTGTACGTTGGAGGGGAAGAGAGTCTGATAAATATATTCAGATTAGAGTTTTCAACAAACTTCAAAATGTCTTTTGAAGTTGTCGCAGTGCTAGAATTGCACGTTGAAGAAGAACAGGGTCTACAATATATATTCAGATTAGATTTTTCAACAAACTTTATAAATATATTAAATTCCTTACGGTTTGAGGTATTTTGAAATTGTCGCAGAGTCAGAATTGTACGTTTGAAAAAAACAGGGGCCACAATATATATTCAGATTGGATTTTTCAACAAACTTTATAAATATATAAATTACCTTACGGTTTGAAGTATTTTGAAGTTGTCGCAGAGCCAGAATTGTACGTTGGAGGAGAACAGGGGCTGAAATATATATTCAAATTAGATTTTTCAACCAACTTTTTAAATATATTAGTTACCTTACGGTTTGAGGTATTTTGAAATTGTCGCAGGGCCCGGATTGTACGTTGGAAGAAAAGAGGGGCTACAATATATATTCAGATTGGATTTTTCAACAAACTTTATAAATATATTAATTATCTTACGGTTTGAGGTATTTTGAAGTTGACGCAGTGCTAGAATTGCACGTTGAAGAAGAACAGGGTCTACAATATATATTCAGATTAGATTTTTCAACAAATTTTATAAATATGTTATTTACCTTACGGTTTGAGGCATTTTGAATTTGTCGCAGTGCCTGAATTGCATGTTGGAGGAAAATAGGGGCTGAAATATATATTCAGATTAGAGTTTTCAACAAACTTCTTAAATATCCTAGTTATCTTAGAGTTTGATGTCTATTGAAGTTGTCGCAGTGCCAGAATTGTACGTTGGAGGAGAAGAGGGGCTGAAATATATATTCAGATTAGAGTTTTCAACAAACTTCAAAATGTCTTTTGAAGTTGACGCAGTGCTGGAATTGCACGCTGAAGAAGAACAGGGTCCACAATATATATTCAGATTAGATTTTTCAACAAACTTTATAAATATATTAATTACCTTACGGTTTGAGGTATTTTGAAGTTGTCGCAGTGCCAGAATTGTACGTTGGAGGAAAACAGGGGCTGAAATATATATTGAGATTAGATTTTTCAACAAACTTTTTAAATATATTAAATACCTTACGGTTTGAAGTATTTTGAAGTTGTCGCAGAGCCAGAATTGTACGTTGGAGGAGAACAGGGGCTACAGTATATATTCAGATTAGATTTTTCAACAAACTTCATAAATATCCTAGTTATCTTAGAGTTTGATGTCTTTTGAAGTTGTCGCAGTGCCAGAATTCTACGTTGGAGGAGAAGCGGGGCTGAAATATATTTTCAGATTAGAATTTTCAACAAACTTCTTAAATATCCTAGTTATCTAACAGCTTGATATCATTTGAAGCTGTCGCAGTGCAAGAATTGTACGTTGAAAAACAGGTTCTACAATATATATTCAGATTGGATTTTTCAACAAACTTTATAAATATATTAATTACCATACGGTTTGAGGTATTTTGAAGTTGTCGCAGTGCCAGAATTGTACGTTGGAGGAAAACAGGGGCTGAAATATGTATTGAGGTAAGATTTTTCAACAAACTTTTTAAATATATTAATTACCTTATGGTGTGAGGTATTGTGAAGTTGTCACAGAGCCAGAATTGTACGTTGGAGGAGAACAGGGGCTACAATATATATTCAGATTAGATTTTTCAACAAACTTTATGAATATATCAATTACTTTACGGTTTGAGGTATTTTGAAGTTGTCGCAGTGCCTGAATTGCATGTTGGAGGAGGAGAGGGGCTGAAATATATATTGAGATTAGATTTTTCAACAAACTTTTTAAATATTATAATTACCTTACGGTTTGAAGTATTTTGAAGTTGTCGCAGAGCGAGAATTGTACGTTGGAGGAGAACAAGGGCTACAATTTATATTCAGATTAGATTTTTCAACAAACTTCTTAAATATCCTAGTTATCTTACAGCTTGATATCTTTTGAAGCTGTCGCAGTGCAAGAATTGTACGTTGAAGAACAGGTTCTACAAAATAAATTAAGATTAGATTTTTCAACAAACTTTATATATATATTAATTACCTTACGGGTTGAAGTATTTTGAAGTTGTCGCAGAGCCAGAATTGTACGTTGTAGAAGAACAGGTGCTAAAATATAAATTCAAATTAGATTTTCCAAAAACTTTTAAAATATATTAATTACCTTACGGTTTGAGGTATTTTGAAATTGTTGCAGAGTCAGAATTGCATGTTGGAGGAGAAGAGGGGCTGAAATATATATTCAGATTAGAGTTTTCAACAGACTTCTTAAATATCGTAGTTATCTTACAGTTTGATGTCTTTGAAGTTGTCGCAGTGCCAGAATTGCACGTTGAAGAAGAACAGGGTCCACAATATATATTCAGAATAGATTTTTCAACAAACTTTATAAATATATTACCTTACGGTTTGAGGTATTCTGAAGTTGTCGCAGTGCCTGATTTGCACGTTGGAGGAGAAGAGGGGCTGAAATATATATTCAGATTAGATTTTTCCCCAAACTTTTTAAATATTTACTTACCTTACGGTTTGAGGTATTTTGAAGTTGTCGCCGAGCCACAATTGAACGTTGGAGGAGAACAGAGGCTACAATATATATTCAGATTAAATATTTCAACAAACTTCTTAAATATCCTAGTTATCTTACAGTTTGATGTCTTTTGAAGTTGTCGCAGTGCCAGAATTCTACGTTGGAGGAGAAGAGGGGCTGAAATATATATTCAGATTAGAGTTTTCAACAAACTTTTTAAATATATTACTTACTTTACGGTTTGAGGTATTTTGAAATTGTCGCAGAGTCAGTATTGTACGTTGGAGGGGAAGAGGGTCTGATATATATATTCAGATTAGAGTTTTCAACAAACTTCAAAATGTCTTTTGAAATTGTCGCAGTGCTAGAATTGCACGTTGAAGAAGAACAGGGTCTACAATATATATTCAGATTAGATTTTTCAACAAACTTTATAAATATATTAAATTCCTTACGGTTTGAGGTATTTTGAAATTGTCGCAGAGCCAGAATTGTACGTTGGAGGAGAACAGGGGCTACAATATATATTCAGATTAGATTTTTCAACAAACTTCTTAATTATCCTAGTTATCTTACAGTTTGATATCTTTTGAAGTTGTCGCAGTGTCAGAAATGTACGTTGGAGGAGAAGAGGGGCTGACATATATTTTCAGATTGGAATTTTCAACAAACTTCTTAAATATCCTAATTATCTTACAGCTTGATGTCTTTTGAAGCTGTCGCAGTGCAAGAATTGTACGTTGAAGAACAGGTTCTACAATATATATTCAGATTAGATTTTTCAACAAATTTTAAAAATATATTAATTAACTTACGCTTTGAGGTATTTTGAAGTTGTCGCAGTGCCAGAATTGTACGTTGGAGGAGAAGAGGGGCTAAAATATATATTCAGATTAGATTTTTCAACCAACTTTTTAAATATATTACTTACCTTACGGTTTGAGGTATTTTGAAGTTGTCGCAGTGCCAGAATTGTACGTTGGAGGAGAAGAGGGGCTGAAATATATATTCAAATTAAATTTTTCAACCAACTTTTTAAATATATTAGTTACCTTACGGTTTGAGGTATTTTGAAATTGTCGCAGGGCCCGGATTGTAACTTGGAAGAAAACAGGGGCTACAATATATATTCAGATTGGATTTTTCAACAAACTTTATAAAAATATTAATTACCTTACGGTTTGAGGTATTTTGAAGTTGTCGCAGTGCCAGAATTGTACGTTGGAGGAGAAGAGGGGCTAAAATATATATTCAAATTAGATTTTTCAACCAACTTTTTAAATATATTACATACCTTACGGTTTGAGGTATTTTGAAATTGTCGCAAGGCCAGGATTGTACGTTGGAAGAAAACAGGGGCCACAATATTTATTCAGATTAGATATTTCAACAAACTTTTTAAATATATTAGTTACCTTACGATTTGAGGTATTTTGAAATTGTCGCAGGGCCCGGATTGTACGTTGGAAGAACACAGGGGCTTCAATATATATTCAGATTGGATTTTTCAACAAACTGTATAAATATATTAATTACCTTACGCTTTCAGGTATTTTGAAGTTGGCGCAGTGCCCGAATTGCATGTTAGAGGATAAGAGGGGCTGAAACATATATTCAGATTAGAGTTTTCAACATACTTCTTAAATATCCCATTTATCTTACAGTTTGATGTCTTTTGAAGTTGTCGCAGTGTCAGAATTGTATGTTGGAGGAGAAGAGGTGCTGAAATATATATTCAGATTAGATTTTTCCCCAAACTATTTAAATATTATAATTACCTTACGGTTTGAAGTATTTTGAAGTTGTCGCAGAGCGAGAATTGTACGTTGGAGGAGAACAGGGGCTACAATTTATATTCAGATTAGATTTTTCCCCAAACTTTTTAAATATTTACTTACCTTACGGTTTGAGGTATTTTGAAGTTGTCGCAGAGCCAAAATTGTACGTTGGAGGAGAACAGGGGCTACAATATATATTCAGATTAGATTTTTCAACAAACTTTATGAATATATCAATTACTTTACGGTTTGAGGTATTTTGAAGTTGTCGCAGTGCCTGAATTGCATGTTGGAGGAGAAGAGGCGCTGAAATATATAATCAGATTAGAGTTTTCAACAAACTTCAAAATGTCTTTTGAAGTTGACGCAGTGCCAGAATTGCACGTTGAAGCAGAACAGGGTCCACAATATATATTCAGATTAGGTTTTTCAACAAACATTTTAAATATATTAGTTACCTTAGGGTTTGAGGTATTTTGAAATTGTCGCAGGGCCCGGATTGTACGTTGGAAGAAACCAGGGGCTACAATATATATTCAGATTGGATTTTTCAACAAACTTTATAAATATATTAATTACCTTACGGTTTGAGGTATTTTGAAGTTGTCGCAGTGCCAGAATTGTACGTTGGAGGAAAACAGGGGCTGAAATATGTATTGAGATAAGATTTTTCAACAAACTTTTTAAATATATTAATTACCTTATGGTTTGAGGTATTTTGAAGTTGTCGCAGTGCCAGAATTGTACGTTGGAGGAGAAGAGGGGCTAAAATATATATTCAATTTAGATTTTTCAACCAACTTTTTAAATATATTACTTACCTTACGGTTTGAGGTATTTTGAAATTGTCGCAGAGCCAGAATTGTACGTTGGAGTAGAACAGGGACTACAATATATATTCAGATTGGATTTTTCAACAAACTTTATAAATATATTAATTACCTTACGGTTTGAGGTATTTTGAAGTTGTCGCAGTGCCAGAATTGTACGTTGGAGGAAAACAGGGGCTGAAATATGTATTGAGATAAGATTTTTCAACAAACTTTTTAAATATATTAATTACCTTATGGTTTGAGGTATTTTGAAGTTGTCGCAGTGCCTGAATTGCACGTTGGAGGAGAAGAGGGGCTGAAATATATATTCAGATTAGAGTTTTCAACAAACTTTTTAATAATATTACTTACTTTACGGTTTGAGGTATTTTGAAATTGTCGCAGAGTCAGAATTCTACGTTGGAGGGGAAGAGGGTCTGATATATATATTCAGATTAGAGTTTTCAACAAACTTCAAAATGTCTTTTGAAGTTGTCGCAGTGCTAGAATTGCACGTTGAAGAAGAACAGGGTCTACAATATATATTCAGATTAGATTTTTCAACAAACTTTATAAATATATTAAATTCCTTACGGTTTGAGGTATTTTGAAATTGTCGCAGAGTCAGAATTGTACGTTGGAAGAAAGCAGGGGCCACAGTATATATTCAGATTGGATTTTTCAACAAACTTTATAAATATATTAATTATCTTACGGTTTGAGGTATTTTGAAGTTGACGCAGTGCTAGAATTGCACGTTGAAGAAGAACAGGGTCTACAATATATATTCAGATTAGATTTTTCAACAAACTTTATAAATATATTAATTACCTTACGGTTTGAGGTATTTTGAAGTTGTCGCAGTGCCAGAATTGTACGTTGGAGGAAAACAGTGGCTGAAATATATATTGAGATTAGATTTTTCAACAAACTTTTTAAATATATTAATTACCTTACGGTTTGAAGTATTTTGAAGTTGTCGCAGAGCCAGAATTGCACGTTGGAGGAGAACAGGGACTGAAATATATATTGGGATTAGATTTTTCAACAAACTTATTAAATATTTACTTACCTTACGGTTTGAGGTATTTTGAAGTTGTCGCAGAGCCAGAATTGTACGTTGGAGGAGAACAGGGGCTACAATATATATTCAGATTGGGTTTTTCAACAAACTTTAAAAATATATTAATTACCTTACGGTTTGAGGTATTTTGAAGTTGACGCAGTGCTAGAATTGCACGTTGAAGAAGAACAGGGTCCACAATATATATTCAGATTAGATTTTTCAACAAACTTTATAAATATATTAATTACCTTAAGGTTTGAGGTATTTTGAAATTGTCGCAGAGTCAGAATTGGACGTTGGAGGAGAACAGGGTCTACAATATATATTCAGATTAGATTTTTCAACAAACTTCTTAATTATCTTAGTTATCTTACAGTTTGATATGTTGTCGCAGTGCCTGAATTGCACGTTGGAGGAGAAGAGGGGCTGAAATATATATTCAGATTATAGTTTTCAACAAACTTATTAAATATATTACTTACCTTATGGTTTGCGGTATTTTGAAATTGTCGCAGAGTCAGAACTGTACGTTGGAAGAAAGCAGGGGCTACAATATATATTCAGATTAGATTTTTCAACACACTTTATAAATATATTAATTACCTTACGGTTTGAGGTATTTTGAAGTTGTCGCAGTGCCAGAATTGTACGTTGGAGGAGGAGAGGGGCTGATATATATATTCAAATTAGATTTTTCAACCAACTTTTTAAATATATTAGTTACCTTACGGTTTGAGGTATTTTGAAATTGTCGCAGGGCCCGGATTGTACGTTGGAAGAAAACAGGGGCTACAATATATATTCAGATTGGATATTTCAACAAACTTTCTAAATATATTAATTATCTTACTGAAGAGGGTCTGAAATATATATTCAGATTAGAGTTTTCAACAAATTTTTTAAATATATTCCTTACCTTTAGGTTTGAGGTAAGTTGAAATTGTCGCAGGGCAAGGATTGTACGTTGGAAGAAAACAGGGGCTACAATATATATTCAGATTAGATTATTCAACAAACTTTTTAAATATATTAGTTACCTTACGGTTTGAGGTATTTTGAAATTGTCGCAGGGCCCGGATTGTACGTTGGAAGAAAACGGGGGCTACAATATATATTCAGATTGGGTTTTTCAACAAACTTTATAAATATATTAATTACCTTACGGTTTGAGGTATTTTGAAGTTGTCGCAGTGCCTGAATTGCATGTTGGAGGAGAAGAACAACAAACTTTATAAATATATTAATTACCTTACGGTTTGAGGTATTTTGAAGTTGTCGCAGTGCCAGAATTGTACGTTGGAGGAAAACAGGGGCTGAAATATATATTGAGATTAGATTTTTCAACAAACTTTTTAAATATATTAATTACCTTACGGTTTGAAGTATTTTGAAGTTGTCGCAGAGCCAGAATTGTACGTTGGAGGAGAACAGGGGCTACAGTATATATTCAGATTAGATTTTTCAACAAACTTCATAAATATCCTAGTTATCTTAGAGTTTGATGTCTTTTGAAGTTGTCGCAGTGCCAGAATTCTACGTTGGAGGAGAAGCGGGGCTGAAATATATTTTCAGATTAGAATTTTCAACAAACTTCTTAAATATCCTAGTTATCTAACAGCTTGATATCTTTTGAAGCTGTCGCAGTGCAAGAATTGTACGTTGAAAAACAGGTTCTACAATATATATTCAGATTGGATTTTTCAACAAACTTTATAAATATATTAATTACCATACGGTTTGAGGTATTTTGAAGTTGTCGCAGTGCCAGAATTGTACGTTGGAGGAAAACAGGGGCTGAAATATGTATTGAGGTAAGATTTTTCAACAAACTTTTTAAATATATTAATTACCTTATGGTGTGAGGTATTGTGAAGTTGTCACAGAGCCAGAATTGTACGTTGGAGGAGAACAGGGGCTACAATATATATTCAGATTAGATTTTTCAACAAACTTTATGAATATATCAATTACTTTACGGTTTGAGGTATTTTGAAGTTGTCGCAGTGCCTGAATTGCATGTTGGAGGAGGAGAGGGGCTGAAATATATATTGAGATTAGATTTTTCAACAAACTTTTTAAATATTATAATTACCTTACGGTTTGAAGTATTTTGAAGTTGTCGCAGAGCGAGAATTGTACGTTGGAGGAGAACAAGGGCTACAATTTATATTCAGATTAGATTTTTCAACAAACTTCTTAAATATCCTAGTTATCTTACAGCTTGATATCTTTTGAAGCTGTCGCAGTGCAAGAATTGTACGTTGAAGAAGAGGTTCTACAAAATAAATTCAGATTAGATTTTTCAACAAACTTTATATATATATTAATTACCTTACGGGTTGAAGTATTTTGAAGTTGTCGCAGAGCCAGAATTGTACGTTGTAGAAGAACAGGTGCTAAAATATAAATTCAAATTAGATTTTCCAAAAACTTTTAAAATATATTAATTACCTTACGGTTTGAGGTATTTTGAAATTGTTGCAGAGTCAGAATTGCATGTTGGAGGAGAAGAGGGGCTGAAATATATATTCAGATTAGAGTTTTCAACAGACTTCTTAAATATCGTAGTTATCTTACAGTTTGATGTCTTTGAAGTTGTCGCAGTGCCAGAATTGCACGTTGAAGAAGAACAGGGTCCACAATATATATTCAGAATAGATTTTTCAACAAACTTTATAAATATATTACCTTACGGTTTGAGGTATTCTGAAGTTGTCGCAGTGCCTGATTTGCACGTTGGAGGAGAAGAGGGGCTGAAATATATATTCAGATTAGATTTTTCCCCAAACTTTTTAAATATTTACTTACCTTACGGTTTGAGGTATTTTGAAGTTGTCGCCGAGCCACAATTGAACGTTGGAGGAGAACAGAGGCTACAATATATATTCAGATTAGATATTTCAACAAACTTCTTAAATATCCTAGTTATCTTACAGTTTGATGTCTTTTGAAGTTGTCGCAGTGCCAGAATTCTACGTTGGAGGAGAAGAGGGGCTGAAATATATATTCAGATTAGAGTTTTCAACAAACTTTTTAAATATATTACTTACTTTACGGTTTGAGGTATTTTGAAATTGTCGCAGAGTCAGTATTGTACGTTGGAGGGGAAGAGGGTCTGATATATATATTCAGATTAGAGTTTTCAACAAACTTCAAAATGTCTTTTGAAATTGTCGCAGTGCTAGAATTGCACGTTGAAGAAGAACAGGGTCTACAATATATATTCAGATTAGATTTTTCAACAAACTTTATAAATATATTAAATTCCTTACGGTTTGAGGTATTTTGAAATTGTCGCAGAGCCAGAATTGTACGTTGGAGGAGAACAGGTGCTACAATATATATTCAGATTAGATTTGTCAACAAACTTCTTAATTATCCTAGTTATCTTACAGTTTGATATCTTTTGAAGTTGTCGCAGTGTCAGAAATGTACGTTGGAGGAGAAGAGGGGCTGACATATATTTTCAGATTGGAATTTTCAACAAACTTCTTAAATATCCTAATTATCTTACAGCTTGATGTCTTTTGAAGCTGTCGCAGTGCAAGAATTGTACGTTGAAGAACAGGTTCTACAATATATATTCAGATTAGATTTTTCAACAAATTTTAAAAATATATTAATTAACTTACGCTTTGAGGTATTTTGAAGTTGTCGCAGTGCCAGAATTGTACGTTGGAGGAGAAGAGGGGCTAAAATATATATTCAGATTAGATTTTTCAACCAACTTTTTAAATATATTACTTACCTTACGGTTTGAGGTATTTTGAAGTTGTCGCAGTGCCAGAATTGTACGTTGGAGGAGAAGAGGGGCTGAAATATATATTCAAATTAAATTTTTCAACCAACTTTTTAAATATATTAGTTACCTTACGGTTTGAGGTATTTTGAAATTGTCGCAGGGCCCGGATTGTAACTTGGAAGAAAACAGGGGCTACAATATATATTCAGATTGGATTTTTCAACAAACTTTATAAAAATATTAATTACCTTACGGTTTGAGGTATTTTGAAGTTGTCGCAGTGCCAGAATTGTACGTTGGAGGAGAAGAGGGGCTAAAATATATATTCAAATTAGATTTTTCAACCAACTTTTTAAATATATTACATACCTTACGGTTTGAGGTATTTTGAAATTGTCGCAAGGCCAGGATTGTACGTTGGAAGAAAACAGGGGCCACAATATTTATTCAGATTAGATATTTCAACAAACTTTTTAAATATATTAGTTACCTTACGATTTGAGGTATTTTGAAATTGTCGCAGGGCCCGGATTGTACGTTGGAAGAACACAGGGGCTTCAATATATATTCAGATTGGATTTTTCAACAAACTGTATAAATATATTAATTACCTTACGCTTTCAGGTATTTTGAAGTTGGCGCAGTGCCCGAATTGCATGTTAGAGGATAAGAGGGGCTGAAACATATATTCAGATTAGAGTTTTCAACATACTTCTTAAATATCCCATTTATCTTACAGTTTGATGTCTTTTGAAGTTGTCGCAGTGTCAGAATTGTATGTTGGAGGAGAAGAGGTGCTGAAATATATATTCAGATTAGATTTTTCCCCAAACTATTTAAATATTATAATTACCTTACGGTTTGAAGTATTTTGAAGTTGTCGCAGAGCGAGAATTGTACGTTGGAGGAGAACAGGGGCTACAATTTATATTCAGATTAGATTTTTCAACAAACTTCTTAAATATCCTAGTTATCTTACAGCTTGATGTCTTTTGAAGCTGTCGCAGTGCAAGAATTGTACGTTGAAGAAGAACAGGTGCTAAAATATAAATTCAAATTAGATTTTCAAAAAACTTTTAAAATATATTAATTACCTTACGGTTTGAGGCATTTTGAATTTGTCGCAGTGCCTGAATTGCATGTTGGAGGAAAATAGGGGCTGAAATATATTTTCAGATTAGAGTTTTCAACAAACTTCTTAAATATCCTAGTTATCTTAGAGTTTGATGTCTTTTGAAGTTGTCGCAGTGCCAGAATTGTACGTTGGAGGAGAAGAGGGGCTGAAATATATATTCAGATTAGAGTTTTCAACAAACTTCAAAATGTCTTTTGAAGTTGACGCAGTGCTGGAATTGCACGCTGAAGAAGAACAGGGTCCACAATATATATTCAGATTAGATTTTTCAACAAACTTTATAAATATATTAATTACCTTACAGTTTGAGGTATTTTGAAATTGTCGCAGGGCCAGGATTGTACGTTGGAAGAAAACAGGGGCTACAATATATATTCAGATTAGATTTGTCAATAAACTTTTTATATATATTAGTTACCTTACGGTTTAAGGTATTTTGAAATTGTCTTAGGGCCCAGATTGTACGTTGGAAGAAAACAGGGGCTACAATATTTATTCAGATTGGATTTTTCAACAAACTTTATAAATATATTAATTACCTTACAGTTTGAGGTATTTTGAAGTTGTCGCACTGCCAGAATTGTGCGTTGGAGGAGAAGAGGGGCTAAAATATATATTCAAATTAGATTTTTCAACCAACTTTTTAAATATATTCCTTACCTTACGGTTTGAGGTATTTTGAAATTGTCGCAGAGCCAGAATTGTACGTTGGAGTAGAACAGAGGCTACAATATATATTCAGATTGGATTTTTCAACAAACTTTATAAATATATTAATTACCTTACGGTTTGAGGTATTTTGAAGTTGTCGCACTGCCAGAATTGTACGTTGGAAGAAAACAGGGGCTGAAATATGTATTGAGATAAGATTTTTCAACAAACTTTTCAAATATATTAATTACCTTATGGTTTGAGGTATTTTGAAGTTGTCACAGAGCCAGAATTGTACGTTGGAGGAGAACAGGGGCTACAATATATATTCAGATTGGATTTTTCAACAAACTTTATGAATATATCAATTACTTTACGGTTTGAGGTATTTTGAAGTTGTCGCAGTGCCTGAATTGCATGTTGGAGGAGGAGAGGGGCTGAAATATATATTGAGATTAGATTTTTCAACAAACTTTTTAAATATTATAATTACCTTACGGTTTGAAGTATTTTGAAGTTGTCGCAGAGCGAGAATTGTACGTTGGAGGAGAACAGGGGCTACAATTTATATTCAGATTAGATTTTTCAACAAACTTCTTAAATATCCTAGTTATCTTACAGCTTGATATCTTTTGAAGCTGTCGCAGTGCAAGAATTGTACGTTGTAGAAGAACAGGTGCTAAAATATAAATTCAAATTAGATTTTCCAAAAACTTTTAAAATTTATTAATTACCTTACGGTTTGAGGTATTTTGAAATTGTTGCATAGTCAGAATTGCATGTTGGAGGAGAAGAGGGGCTGAAATATATATTCAGATTAGAGTTTTCAACAGACTTCTTAAATATCGTAGTTATCTTACAGTTTGATGTCTTTGAAGTTGTCGCAGTGCCAGAATTGCACGTTGAAGAAGAACAGGGTCCACAATAGATATTCAGATTAGATTTTTCAACAAGCTTTATAAATATATTACCTTACGGTTTGAGGTATTTTGAAGTTGTCGCAGTGCCTGAATTACACGTTGGAGGAGAAGAGGGGCTGATATATATATTCAGATTAGATTTTTCCCCAAACTTTTTAAATATTTACTTACCTTACGGTTTGAGGTATTTTGAAGTTGTCGCCGAGCCAGAATTGAACGTTGGAGGAGAACAGAGGCTACAATATATATTCAGATTAGATATTTCAACAAACTTCTTAAATATCCTAGTAATCTTACAGCTTGATGTCTTTTGAAGCTGTCGCAGTGCAAGAATTGGACGTTGAAGAACAGGTTCTACAATATATATTCAGATTAGAGGTTTCAACAAACTTTTTAAATATATTAATTACCTTACGGTTTGAGGTATTTTGAAGTTGTCGCTGTGCCTGAATTGCATGTTGGAGGAGAAGAGGGGCTGAAATATATATTCAGATTAGTGTTTTCAACAAACTTCTTAAATTTCCTAGTTATCTTACAGTTTGATGTCTTTTGAAGTTGTCGCAGTGCCAGAATTCTACGTTGGAGGAGAAGAGGGGCTGAAATATATATTCAGATTAGAGTTTTCAACAAACTTTTTAAATATATTACTTACTTTACGGTTTGAGGTATTTTGAAATTGTCGCAGAGTCAGTATTGTACGTTGGAGGGGAAGAGGGTCTGATATATATATATATATTCAGATTAGAGTTTTCAACAAACTTCAAAATGTCTTTTGAAGTTGTCGCAGTGCTAGAATTGCACGTTGAAGAAGAACAGGGTCTACAATATATATTCAGATTGGATTTTTCAACAAACTTTATAAATATATTAAATTCCTTACGGTTTGAGGTATTTTGAAATTGTCGCAGAGCCAGAATTGTACGTTGGAGGAGAACAGGGGCTACAATATATATTCAGATTAGATTTTTCAACAAAATTTTTAAATATATTAGTTACCTTACGGTTTGAGGTATTTTGAAATTGTCGCAGGGCCCGGATTGTACGTTGGAAGAAAACAGGGGCTACAATATATATTCAGATTGGGTTTTTCAACAAACTTTATAAATATATTAATTACCTTACGGTTTGAGGTATTTTGAAGTTGTCGCAGTGCCTGAATTGCATGTTGGAGGAGAAGAAGGGCTGAAATATATATTCAAATTAGAGTTTTCAACAAACTTCTTAAATATCCTAGTTATCTTAAAGTTTGATGTCCTTTGAAGTTGTCGCAGTGCCAGAATTGAACGTTGGAGGAGAACAGGGGCTACAATATATGTTCAGATTAGATTTTTCAACAAACTTCTTAATTATCTTAGTTATCTTACAGTTTGATATGTTGTCGCAGTGCCTGAATTGCACGTTGGAGGAGAAGAGGGCTGAAAAATTAGATTTTTCAACCAACTTTTTAAATATATTACTTACTTTATGGTTTGAGGTAATTTGAAATTGTCGCAGATTCAGAATTGTACGTTGGAGGGGAAGAGAGTCTGATAAATATATTCAGATTAGAGTTTTCAACAAACTTCAAAATGTCTTTTGAAGTTGTCGCAGTGCTAGAATTGCACGTTGAAGAAGAACAGGGTCTACAATATATATTCAGATTAGATTTTTCAACAAACTTTATAAATATATTAAATTCCTTACGGTTTGAGGTATTTTGAAATTGTCGCAGAGTCAGAATTGTACGTTTGAAAAAAACAGGGGCCACAATATATATTCAGATTGGATTTTTCAACAAACTTTATAAATATATAAATTACCTTACGGTTTGAAGTATTTTGAAGTTGTCGCAGAGCCAGAATTGTACGTTGGAGGAGAACAGGGGCTGAAATATATATTCAAATTAGATTTTTCAACCAACTTTTTAAATATATTAGTTACCTTACGGTTTGAGGTATTTTGAAATTGTCGCAGGGCCCGGATTGTACGTTGGAAGAAAAGAGGGGCTACAATATATATTCAGATTGGATTTTTCAACAAACTTTATAAATATATTAATTATCTTACGGTTTGAGGTATTTTGAAGTTGACGCAGTGCTAGAATTGCACGTTGAAGAAGAACAGGGTCTACAATATATATTCAGATTAGATTTTTCAACAAATTTTATAAATATGTTATTTACCTTACGGTTTGAGGCATTTTGAATTTGTCGCAGTGCCTGAATTGCATGTTGGAGGAAAATAGGGGCTGAAATATATATTCAGATTAGAGTTTTCAACAAACTTCTTAAATATCCTAGTTATCTTAGAGTTTGATGTCTATTGAAGTTGTCGCAGTGCCAGAATTGTACGTTGGAGGAGAAGAGGGGCTGAAATATATATTCAGATTAGAGTTTTCAACAAACTTCAAAATGTCTTTTGAAGTTGACGCAGTGCTGGAATTGCACGCTGAAGAAGAACAGGGTCCACAATATATATTCAGATTAGATTTTTCAACAAACTTTATAAATATATTAATTACCTTACGGTTTGAGGTATTTTGAAGTTGTCGCAGTGCCAGAATTGTACGTTGGAGGAAAACAGGGGCTGAAATATATATTGAGATTAGATTTTTCAACAAACTTTTTAAATATATTAAATACCTTACGGTTTGAAGTATTTTGAAGTTGTCGCAGAGCCAGAATTGTACGTTGGAGGAGAACAGGGGCTACAGTATATATTCAGATTAGATTTTTCAACAAACTTCATAAATATCCTAGTTATCTTAGAGTTTGATGTCTTTTGAAGTTGTCGCAGTGCCAGAATTCTACGTTGGAGGAGAAGCGGGGCTGAAATATATTTTCAGATTAGAATTTTCAACAAACTTCTTAAATATCCTAGTTATCTAACAGCTTGATATCATTTGAAGCTGTCGCAGTGCAAGAATTGTACGTTGAAAAACAGGTTCTACAATATATATTCAGATTGGATTTTTCAACAAACTTTATAAATATATTAATTACCATACGGTTTGAGGTATTTTGAAGTTGTCGCAGTGCCAGAATTGTACGTTGGAGGAAAACAGGGGCTGAAATATGTATTGAGGTAAGATTTTTCAACAAACTTTTTAAATATATTAATTACCTTATGGTGTGAGGTATTGTGAAGTTGTCACAGAGCCAGAATTGTACGTTGGAGGAGAACAGGGGCTACAATATATATTCAGATTAGATTTTTCAACAAACTTTATGAATATATCAATTACTTTACGGTTTGAGGTATTTTGAAGTTGTCGCAGTGCCTGAATTGCATGTTGGAGGAGGAGAGGGGCTGAAATATATATTGAGATTAGATTTTTCAACAAACTTTTTAAATATTATAATTACCTTACGGTTTGAAGTATTTTGAAGTTGTCGCAGAGCGAGAATTGTACGTTGGAGGAGAACAAGGGCTACAATTTATATTCAGATTAGATTTTTCAACAAACTTCTTAAATATCCTAGTTATCTTACAGCTTGATATCTTTTGAAGCTGTCGCAGTGCAAGAATTGTACGTTGAAGAACAGGTTCTACAAAATAAATTAAGATTAGATTTTTCAACAAACTTTATATATATATATTAATTACCTTACGGGTTGAAGTATTTTGAAGTTGTCGCAGAGCCAGAATTGTACGTTGTAGAAGAACAGGTGCTAAAATATAAATTCAAATTAGATTTTCCAAAAACTTTTAAAATATATTAATTACCTTACGGTTTGAGGTATTTTGAAATTGTTGCAGAGTCAGAATTGCATGTTGGAGGAGAAGAGGGGCTGAAATATATATTCAGATTAGAGTTTTCAACAGACTTCTTAAATATCGTAGTTATCTTACAGTTTGATGTCTTTGAAGTTGTCGCAGTGCCAGAATTGCACGTTGAAGAAGAACAGGGTCCACAATATATATTCAGAATAGATTTTTCAACAAACTTTATAAATATATTACCTTACGGTTTGAGGTATTCTGAAGTTGTCGCAGTGCCTGATTTGCACGTTGGAGGAGAAGAGGGGCTGAAATATATATTCAGATTAGATTTTTCCCCAAACTTTTTAAATATTTACTTACCTTACGGTTTGAGGTATTTTGAAGTTGTCGCCGAGCCACAATTGAACGTTGGAGGAGAACAGAGGCTACAATATATATTCAGATTAAATATTTCAACAAACTTCTTAAATATCCTAGTTATCTTACAGTTTGATGTCTTTTGAAGTTGTCGCAGTGCCAGAATTCTACGTTGGAGGAGAAGAGGGGCTGAAATATATATTCAGATTAGAGTTTTCAACAAACTTTTTAAATATATTACTTACTTTACGGTTTGAGGTATTTTGAAATTGTCGCAGAGTCAGTATTGTACGTTGGAGGGGAAGAGGGTCTGATATATATATTCAGATTAGAGTTTTCAACAAACTTCAAAATGTCTTTTGAAATTGTCGCAGTGCTAGAATTGCACGTTGAAGAAGAACAGGGTCTACAATATATATTCAGATTAGATTTTTCAACAAACTTTATAAATATATTAAATTCCTTACGGTTTGAGGTATTTTGAAATTGTCGCAGAGCCAGAATTGTACGTTGGAGGAGAACAGGGGCTACAATATATATTCAGATTAGATTTTTCAACAAACTTCTTAATTATCCTAGTTATCTTACAGTTTGATATCTTTTGAAGTTGTCGCAGTGTCAGAAATGTACGTTGGAGGAGAAGAGGGGCTGACATATATTTTCAGATTGGAATTTTCAACAAACTTCTTAAATATCCTAATTATCTTACAGCTTGATGTCTTTTGAAGCTGTCGCAGTGCAAGAATTGTACGTTGAAGAACAGGTTCTACAATATATATTCAGATTAGATTTTTCAACAAATTTTAAAAATATATTAATTAACTTACGCTTTGAGGTATTTTGAAGTTGTCGCAGTGCCAGAATTGTACGTTGGAGGAGAAGAGGGGCTAAAATATATATTCAGATTAGATTTTTCAACCAACTTTTTAAATATATTACTTACCTTACGGTTTGAGGTATTTTGAAGTTGTCGCAGTGCCAGAATTGTACGTTGGAGGAGAAGAGGGGCTGAAATATATATTCAAATTAAATTTTTCAACCAACTTTTTAAATATATTAGTTACCTTACGGTTTGAGGTATTTTGAAATTGTCGCAGGGCCCGGATTGTAACTTGGAAGAAAACAGGGGCTACAATATATATTCAGATTGGATTTTTCAACAAACTTTATAAAAATATTAATTACCTTACGGTTTGAGGTATTTTGAAGTTGTCGCAGTGCCAGAATTGTACGTTGGAGGAGAAGAGGGGCTAAAATATATATTCAAATTAGATTTTTCAACCAACTTTTTAAATATATTACATACCTTACGGTTTGAGGTATTTTGAAATTGTCGCAAGGCCAGGATTGTACGTTGGAAGAAAACAGGGGCCACAATATTTATTCAGATTAGATATTTCAACAAACTTTTTAAATATATTAGTTACCTTACGATTTGAGGTATTTTGAAATTGTCGCAGGGCCCGGATTGTACGTTGGAAGAACACAGGGGCTTCAATATATATTCAGATTGGATTTTTCAACAAACTGTATAAATATATTAATTACCTTACGCTTTCAGGTATTTTGAAGTTGGCGCAGTGCCCGAATTGCATGTTAGAGGATAAGAGGGGCTGAAACATATATTCAGATTAGAGTTTTCAACATACTTCTTAAATATCCCATTTATCTTACAGTTTGATGTCTTTTGAAGTTGTCGCAGTGTCAGAATTGTATGTTGGAGGAGAAGAGGTGCTGAAATATATATTCAGATTAGATTTTTCCCCAAACTATTTAAATATTATAATTACCTTACGGTTTGAAGTATTTTGAAGTTGTCGCAGAGCGAGAATTGTACGTTGGAGGAGAACAGGGGCTACAATTTATATTCAGATTAGATTTTTCAACAAACTTCTTAAATATCCTAGTTATCTTACAGCTTGATGTCTTTTGAAGCTGTCGCAGTGCAAGAATTGTACGTTGAAGAAGAACAGGTGCTAAAATATAAATTCAAATTAGATTTTCAAAAAATTTTTAAAATATATTAATTACCTTACGGTTTGAGGCATTTTGAATTTGTCGCAGTGCCTGAATTGCATGTTGGAGGAAAATAGGGGCTGAAATATATATTCAGATTAGAGTTTTCAACAAACTTCTTAAATATCCTAGTTATCTTAGAGTTTGATGTCTTTTGAAGTTGTCGCAGTGCCAGAATTGTACGTTGGAGGAGAAGAGGGGCTGAAATATATATTCAGATTAGAGTTTTCAACAAACTTCAAAATGTCTTTTGAAGTTGACGCAGTGCTGGAATTGCACGCTGAAGAAGAACAGGGTCCACAATATATATTCAGATTAGATTTTTCAACAAACTTTATAAATATATTAATTACCTTACAGTTTGAGGTATTTTGAAATTGTCGCAGGGCCAGGATTGTACGTTGGAAGAAAACAGGGGCTACAATATATATTCAGATTAGATTTGTCAATAAACTTTTTATATATATTAGTTACCTTACGGTTTAAGGTATTTTGAAATTGTCTTAGGGCCCAGATTGTACGTTGGAAGAAAACAGGGGCTACAATATTTATTCAGATTGGATTTTTCAACAAACTTTATAAATATATTAATTACCTTACAGTTTGAGGTATTTTGAAGTTGTCGCACTGCCAGAATTGTGCGTTGGAGGAGAAGAGGGGCTAAAATATATATTCAAATTAGATTTTTCAACCAACTTTTTAAATATATTCCTTACCTTACGGTTTGAGGTATTTTGAAATTGTCGCAGAGCCAGAATTGTACGTTGGAGTAGAACAGAGGCTACAATATATATTCAGATTGGATTTTTCAACAAACTTTATAAATATATTAATTACCTTACGGTTTGAGGTATTTTGAAGTTGTCGCACTGCCAGAATTGTACGTTGGAAGAAAACAGGGGCTGAAATATGTATTGAGATAAGATTTTTCAACAAACTTTTCAAATATATTAATTACCTTATGGTTTGAGGTATTTTGAAGTTGTCACAGAGCCAGAATTGTACGTTGGAGGAGAACAGGGGCTACAATATATATTCAGATTGGATTTTTCAACAAACTTTATGAATATATCAATTACTTTACGGTTTGAGGTATTTTGAAGTTGTCGCAGTGCCTGAATTGCATGTTGGAGGAGGAGAGGGGCTGAAATATATATTGAGATTAGATTTTTCAACAAACTTTTTAAATATTATAATTACCTTACGGTTTGAAGTATTTTGAAGTTGTCGCAGAGCGAGAATTGTACGTTGGAGGAGAACAGGGGCTACAATTTATATTCAGATTAGATTTTTCAACAAACTTCTTAAATATCCTAGTTATCTTACAGCTTGATATCTTTTGAAGCTGTCGCAGTGCAAGAATTGTACGTTGTAGAAGAACAGGTGCTAAAATATAAATTCAAATTAGATTTTCCAAAAACTTTTAAAATTTATTAATTACCTTACGGTTTGAGGTATTTTGAAATTGTTGCATAGTCAGAATTGCATGTTGGAGGAGAAGAGGGGCTGAAATATATATTCAGATTAGAGTTTTCAACAGACTTCTTAAATATCGTAGTTATCTTACAGTTTGATGTCTTTGAAGTTGTCGCAGTGCCAGAATTGCACGTTGAAGAAGAACAGGGTCCACAATAGATATTCAGATTAGATTTTTCAACAAGCTTTATAAATATATTACCTTACGGTTTGAGGTATTTTGAAGTTGTCGCAGTGCCTGAATTACACGTTGGAGGAGAAGAGGGGCTGATATATATATTCAGATTAGATTTTTCCCCAAACTTTTTAAATATTTACTTACCTTACGGTTTGAGGTATTTTGAAGTTGTCGCTGTGCCTGAATTGCATGTTGGAGGAGAAGAGGGGCTGAAATATATATTCAGATTAGTGTTTTCAACAAACTTCTTAAATTTCCTAGTTATCTTACAGTTTGATGTCTTTTGAAGTTGTCGCAGTGCCAGAATTCTACGTTGGAGGAGAAGAGGGGCTGAAATATATATTCAGATTAGAGTTTTCAACAAACTTTTTAAATATATTACTTACTTTACGGTTTGAGGTATTTTGAAATTGTCGCAGAGTCAGTATTGTACGTTGGAGGGGAAGAGGGTCTGATATATATATATATATTCAGATTAGAGTTTTCAACAAACTTCAAAATGTCTTTTGAAGTTGTCGCAGTGCTAGAATTGCACGTTGAAGAAGAACAGGGTCTACAATATATATTCAGATTGGATTTTTCAACAAACTTTATAAATATATTAAATTCCTTACGGTTTGAGGTATTTTGAAATTGTCGCAGAGCCAGAATTGTACGTTGGAGGAGAACAGGGGCTACAATATATATTCAGATTAGATTTTTCAACAAAATTTTTAAATATATTAGTTACCTTACGGTTTGAGGTATTTTGAAATTGTCGCAGATTCAGAATTGTACGTTGGAGGGGAAGAGAGTCTGATAAATATATTCAGATTAGAGTTTTCAACAAACTTCAAAATGTCTTTTGAAGTTGTCGCAGTGCTAGAATTGCACGTTGAAGAAGAACAGGGTCTACAATATATATTCAGATTAGATTTTTCAACAAACTTTATAAATATATTAAATTCCTTACGGTTTGAGGTATTTTGAAATTGTCGCAGAGTCAGAATTGTACGTTTGAAAAAAACAGGGGCCACAATATATATTCAGATTGGATTTTTCAACAAACTTTATAAATATATAAATTACCTTACGGTTTGAAGTATTTTGAAGTTGTCGCAGAGCCAGAATTGTACGTTGGAGGAGAACAGGGGCTGAAATATATATTCAAATTAGATTTTTCAACCAACTTTTTAAATATATTAGTTACCTTACGGTTTGAGGTATTTTGAAATTGTCGCAGGGCCCGGATTGTACGTTGGAAGAAAAGAGGGGCTACAATATATATTCAGATTGGATTTTTCAACAAACTTTATAAATATATTAATTATCTTACGGTTTGAGGTATTTTGAAGTTGACGCAGTGCTAGAATTGCACGTTGAAGAAGAACAGGCTATATATATTCAGATTAGATTTTTCAACAAACTGTATAAATATATTAATTACCTTACGGTTTGAGGAATTTTGAAGTTGTCGCAGTGCCAGAATTGTACGTTGGAGGAAAACAGGGGCTGAAATATATATTGAGATTAGATTTTTCAACAAACTTTATAAATATATTAATTACCTTACGGTTTGAGGTATTTTGAATTTGTCGCAGTGTCAGAATTGTACGTTGGAGGAGAAGAGGGGCTGAAATATATATTCAAATTAGATTTTTCAACCAACTTTTTAAATATATTAGTTACCTTACGGTTTGAGGTATTTTGAAATTGTCGCAGGGCCCGGATTGTACGTTGGAAGAAAACAGGGGCTACAATATATATTCAGATTGGGTTTTTCAACAAACTTTATAAATATATTAATTACCTTACGGTTTGAGGTATTTTGAAGTTGTCGCAGTGCCTGAATTGCATGTTGGAGGAGAAGAGGGGCTGAAATATATATTCAAATTAGAGTTTTCAACAAACTTCTTAAATATCCTGGTTATCATAGAGTTTGATGTCCTTTGAAGTTGTCGCAGTGCCAGAATTGTACGTTGGAGGAGAAGAGGGGCTGAAATATATAATCAGATTAGAATTTTCAACAAACTTTATAAATATATTAATTACCTTACGGTTTGAGGTATTTTGAAGTTGACGCAGTGCTAGAATTGCACGTTGAAGAAGAACAGGGTCTACAGTATATATTCATATTAGATTTTTTAACAAACTTTATGAATTTATCAATTACCTTACGGTTTGAGGTATTTTGAAGTTGTTGCAGTGCCTGAATTGCATGTTGGAGGAGAAGAGGGGCTGAAATATATATTCAGATTAGAGTTTTCGACCAACTTTTTAAATATATTAGTTACGTTTGAGTTAATTTGAAATTGTCGCAGGGCCCGGATTGTACGTTGGAAGAAAACAGGGGCTACAATATATATTCAGATTAGATTATTCAACAAACTTCTTAAGTATCGTAGTTATCTTACAGTTTGATGTCTTTTGAAGCTGTCGCAGTGCAAGAATTGTACGTTGAAGAACAGGTTCTACAATATATATTCAGGTGAGATTTTTCAAAAAACTCTATAAACATATTAATTACCATACGGTTTGAGGTATTTTGAAGTTGTCGCAGTGCCAGAATTGTACGTTGGAGGAGGAGAGGGGCTGAAATATATATTCAAATTAGATTTTTCAACCAACTTTTTAAATATATTAGTTACCTTACGGTTTGAGGTATTTTGAAATTGTCGCAGGGCCCGGATTGTACGTTGGAAGAAAACAGGGGCTACAATATATATTCAGATTAGATTTTTCAACAAACTTTTTAAATATATTCCTTACCTTTAGGTTTGAGGTAAGTTGAAATTGTCGTAGGGCCAGGATTGTACGTTGGAAGAAAACAGGGGCTACAATATATATTCAGATTAGATTATTCAACAAACTTTTTAAATATATTACTTACCTTACGGTTTGAGGTATTTTGAAATTGTCGCAGAGTCAGAATTGTACGTTGGAGGAGAACAGGGGCTACAATATATATTCAGATTAGATTTTTCAACAAACTTCTTAATTATCTTAGTTATCTTACAGTTTGATATGTTGTCGCAGTGCCTGAATTGCACGTTGGAGGAGAAGAGGGGCTGAAATATATATTCAGATTAGAGTTTTCAACAAACTTATTAAATATATTACTTACCTTACGGTTTGAGGTATTTTGAAATTGTCGCAGAGTCAGAATTGTACATTGGAGGAGAACGGGGGCTACAATATATATTCAGATTAGATTTTTCAACAAATTTTATAAATATGTTATTTACCTTACGGTTTGAGGCATTTTGAATTTGTCGCAGTGCCTGAATTGCATGTTGGAGGAAAATAGGGGCTGAAATATATATTCAGATTAGAGTTTTCAACAAACTTCTTAAATATCCTAGTTATCTTAGAGTTTGATGTCTTTTGAAGTTGTCGCAGTGCCAGAATTGTACGTTGGAGGAGAAGAGGGGCTGAAATATATATTCAGATTAGAGTTTTCAACAAACTTCAAAATGTCTTTTGAAGTTGACGCAGTGCTGGAATTGCACGCTGAAGAAGAACAGGGTCCACAATATATATTCAGATTAGATTTTTCAACAAACTTTATAAATATATTAATTACCTTACGGTTTGAGGTATTTTGAAATTATCGCAGAGTCAGAACTGTACGTTGGAAGAAAGCAGGGGCTACAATATATATTCAGATTAGATTTTTCAACAAACTTTATAAATATATTAATTACCTTACGGTTTGAGGTATTTTGAAGTTGTCGCAGTGCCAGAATTGTACGTTGGAGGAGAAGAGGGGCTAAAATATATATTCAAATTAGATTTTTCAACCAACTTTTTAAATATATTACTTACCTTAAGGTTTGAGGTATTTTGAAATTGTCGCAGGGCCAGGATTGTACGTTGGAAGAAAACAGGGGCTACAATATTTATTCAGATTAGTTTTTCCAACAAACTTTTTAAATATTTTAGTTACCTTATGGTTTGAGGTATTTTGAAATTGTCGCAGGGCCCGGATTGTACGTTGGAAGAAAACAGGGCCTACAATATATATTCAGATTGGATTTTTCAACAAACTTTATAAATATAATAATTACCTTACGGTTTGAGGTATTTTGAAATTGTCGCAGGGCCCGGATTGTACGTTGGAAGAAAACAGGGCCTACAATATATATTCAGATTGGATTTTTCAACAAACTTTATAAATATAATAATTACCTTACGGTTTGAGGTATTTTGAAATTGTCGCAGGGTCAGAACTGTACGTTGAAAGAAAGCAGGGGCTACAATATATATTCAGATTAGATTTTTCAACAAACTTTATAAATATATTAATTACCTTACGGTTTGAGGTATTTTGAAGTTGTCGCAGTGCCAGAATTGTACGTTGGAGGAAAACAGGGGCTGAAATATATATTGAGATTAGATTTTTCAACAAACTTTTTAAATATATTAATTACCTTACGGTTTGAAGTATTTTGAAGTTGTCACAGAGCCAGAATTGTACGTTGGAGGAGAACAGGGGCTACAGTATATATTCAGATTAGATTTTTCAACAAACTTCTTAAATATCCTAGTTATCTTAGAGTTTGATGTCTTTTGAAGTTGTTGCAGTGCCAGAATTCTACGTTGGAGGAGAAGCGGGGCTGAAATATATTTTCAGATTAGAATTTTCAACAAACTTCTTAAATATCCTAGTTATCTAACAGCTTGATGTCTTTTGAAGCTGTCGCAGTGCAAGAATTGTACGTTGAAAAACAGGTTCTACAATATATATTCAGATTAGATTTTTCAACAAACTTTATAAATATATTAATTACCTTACAGTTTGAGGTATTTTGAAGTAGTCGCAGTGCCAGAATTGTACGTTGGATGAGAAGAGAGGCTGAAATATATATTCAAATTAGATTTTTCAACCAACTTTTTAAATATATTCCTTACCTTACGGTTTGAGGTATTTTGAAATTGTCGCAGGGCCCAGATTGTACGTTGGAAGAAAACAGGGGCTACAATATTTATTCAGATTGGATTTTTCAACAAACTTTATAAATATATTAATTACCTTACAGTTTGAGGTATTTTGAAGTTGTCGCAGTGCCTGAATTGCATATTGGAGGAGAAGAGGGGCTGAAATATATAATCAGATTAGAGTTTTCAACAAACTTCAAATTGTCTTTTGAAGTTGACGCAGTGCTAGAATCGCACGTTGAAGAAGAACAGGGTCCACAATATGTATTCAGATTAGATTTTTCAATATACTTTATAAATATATTAATTACCTTACGGTTTGAGGTATTTTGAAATTGTCGCAGAGTCAGAATTGTACGTTGGAGGAGAACAGGGGCTACAATATATATTCAGATTAGATTTTTCAACCAACTTTTTAAATATATTCCTTACCTTACGGTTTGAGGTATTTTGAAATTGTCGCAGGGCCAGGACTGTACGTTCGAAGGAAACAGGGGCTACAATATATATTCAGATTAGGATTTTCAACAAACTTTTTAAATATATTACTTACCTTAGGGTTTGAGGTATTTTGAAATTGTCGCAGGGCCCGGATTGTACGTTGGAAGAAAACAGGGGCTACAATATATGTTCAGATTGGATTTTTCAACAAACTTTATAAATATATTAATTACCTTACGGTTTGAGGTATTTTGTAGTTGTCGCAGTGCCAGAATTGTACGTTGGAGGAAAACAGGGGCTGAAATATGTATTGAGATAAGATTTTTCAACAAACTTTTTAAATATATTAATTACCTTATGGTTTGAGGTATTTTGAAGTTGTCACAGAGCCAGAATTGTACGTTGGAGGAGAACAGGGGCTACAATATATATTCAGATTAGATTTTTCAACAAACTTTATGAATATATCAATTACTTTACGGTTTGAGGTATTTTGAAGTTGTCGCAGTGCCTGAATTGCATGTTGGAGGAGGAGAGGGGCTGAAATATATATTGAGATTAGATTTTTCAACAAACTTTTTAAATATTATAATTACCTTACGGTTTGAAGTATCTTGAAGTTGTCGCAGAGCGAGAATTGTACGTTGGAGGAGAACAGGGGCTACAATTTATATTCAGATTAGATTTTTCAACAATCTTCTTAAATATCCTAGTTATCTTACAGCTTGATGTCTTTTGAAGCTGTCGCAGTGCAAGAATTGTACGTTGAAGAACAGGTTCTACAATATAAATTCAGATTAGATTTTTCAACAAACTTTATAAATATATTAATTACCTTACGGTTTGAAGTATTTTGAAGTTGTCGCAGAGCCAGAATTGTACGTTGTAGAAGAACAGGTGCTAAAATATAAATTCAAATTAGATTTTCCAAAAACTTTTAAAATATATTAATTACCTTACGGTTTGAGGTATTTTGAAATTGTTGCAGAGTCAGAATTGCATGTTGGAGGAGAAGAGGGGCTGAAATATATATTCAGATTAGAGTTTTCAACAAACTTCTTAAATATCGTAGTTATCTTACAGTTTGATGTCTTTGAAGTTGTCGCAGTGCCAGAATTGTTCGTTGGAGGAGAAGAGGGTCTGAAATATATATTCAGATTAGATTTTACCCCAAACTTTTTAAATATTTACTTACTTTACGGTTTGAGGTATTTTGAAGTTGTCGCAGAGCCAGAATTGTACGTTGGAGGAAAACAGAGGCTAAAATATATATTGAGATTAGATTTTTCAACAAACTTTTTAAATAAATTAATTACCTTACGGTTTGAGGTATTTTGAAATTGTTGCAGTGTTAGAATTGCATGTTGGAGGAGAAGAGGGGCTGAAATATATAATCAGATTAGAGTTTTCAACAAACTTCAAAATGTCTTTTGAAGTTGACGCAGTGCTAGAATTGCACGTTGAAGAAGAACAGGGTCCACAATATATAATCAGATTAGATTTTTCAATAAACTTTATAAATATATTAATTACCTTACGGTTTGAGGTATTTTGAAATTGTCGCAGAGTCAGAATTGTACGTTGGAAGAAAGCAGGGGCTACAATATATATTCAGATTAGATTTTTCAACAAACTTTGTAAATATATTAATTACCTTACGGTTTGAGGTATTTTGAAGTTGTCGCAGTGCCAGAATTGTACGTTGGAAGAAAGCAGGGGCTACAATATATATTCAGATTAGATTTTTCAACAAACTTTGTAAATATATTAATTACCTTACGGTTTGAGGTATTTTGAAATTGTCGCAGAGTCAGAATTGTACGTTGGAAGAAAGCAGGGGCTACAATATATATTCAGATTAGATTTTTCAACAAACTTTGTAAATATATTAATTACCTTACGGTTTGAGGTATTTTGAAATTGTCGCAGAGTCAGAATTGTACGTTGGAAGAAAGCAGGGGCTACAATATATATTCAGATTAGATTTTTCAACAAACTTTGTAAATATATTAATTACCTTACGGTTTGAGGTATTTTGAAATTGTCGCAGAGTCAGAATTGTACGTTGGAAGAAAGCAGGGGCTACAATATATATTCAGATTAGAGTTTTCAACAAACTTTATAAATATATTAATTACCTTAAGGTTTGAGGTATTTTGAAGTTGTCGCAGTGCCTGAATTGCACGTTGAAGGAGAAGAGGGGCTGAAATATATATTCAGATTAGAGTTTTCAACAAATTTTTAAATATATTACTTACCTTAAGGTTTGAGGTATTTTGAAATTGTCGCAGAGTCAGGATTGTACGGTGGAGGAGAACAGGGGCTACAATATATATTCAGATTAGATTTTTCAACAAACTTTATAAATATATTAATTACCTTACGGTTTTAGGTATTTTGAAATTGTCGCTGGGTCAGAAATGTACGTTGGAGGAGAAGAGGGTCTGAAATATATATTCAGATTAGAGTTTTCAACAAACTTCAAAATGTCTTTTGAAGTTGTCGCAGTGCTAGAATTGCACGTTGAAGAAGAACAGGGTCTACAATATATATTCAGATTAGATTTTTCAACAAACTTTATAAATATATTAATTACCTTACGGTTTGAGATATTTTGAAGTTGTCGCAGTGCCTGAATTGCATGTTGGAGGAGAAGAAGGGCTGAAATATATATTGAGATAAAATTTTTCAACAAACTTTTTAATTATATTACTTACCATATGGTTTGAGGTATTTTGAAGTTGTCGCAGAGCCAGAATTGTACGTTGGAGGAGAAATCGGGGCTGAAATATATATTCAAATTAGATATTTCAACAAACTTTTTAAAAATATTAATTACCTTAGGGTTTGAGGTCTTTTGAAGTAGTCGCAGTGCCAGAATTGTACGTTGGAGGAGAAGAGGGGCTGAAATATATATTGATATTAGATTTTTCAACAAACTTTATAAATATATTAATTACCTTACGGTTTGAGATATTTTGAAATTGTCGCAGTGCCTGAGCCGCATGTTGGAGGAGAAGAGGGGCTGAAATATATATTGAGATAAAATTTTTCAACAAACTTTTTAATTATATTACTTACCATATGGTTTGAGGTATTTTGAAGTTGTCGCTGAGCCAGAATTGTACGTTGGAGGAGAACCGGGGCTGAAATATATATTCAAATAATATATTTCAACAAACTTTTTAAATATATTAATTACCTTAGGGTTTGAGGTCTTTTGAAGTTGTCGCAGTGCCAGAATTGTACGTTGGAGGAGAAGAGAGGCTGAAATATATATTCAAATTAGGTTTTTCAACAAACTGTTTAAATATATTAATTACCTTACGGGTTGAAATATTTTGAAATTGTCGCAGTGCCTGAATTGCATGTTGGAGGAGAAGAGTGGCTGAAATATATATTCAGATTAGAGTATTCAACAAACTTCTTAAATATCCTAGTTACTTTACAGTTTGATGTCTTTTGAAGTTGTAGCAGTGCTAGAATTGTTCGTTGAAAAACAGGGGCAACAATATATATTCAGATCAGATTTTTCAACAATCTTCTTAATTATCCTAGTTATCTTAGGTTTGATGTCTTTTGAAGTTGTCGCAGTGCCAGAATTGTAAGTTGGAGGAGAAGAGGGGCTGAAATATATATTCAGATTAGAGTTTTCAACAAACTTTTTAAATATATTACTTACCTTACGGTTTGAGGTATTTTGAAATTGTCGCAGAGTCAGGATTGTACGTTGGAGGAGAACAGGGGCTACAATATATATTCAGATTAGATTTTTCAACAAACTTTATAAATATATTAATTACCTTACGGTTTGAGGTATTTTGAAGTTGGCCCAGTGCCTGAATTGCATGTTGGAGGAGAAGAGGGGCTGAAATATATATTCAGATTAGAGTTTTCAACAAACTTTTAAATATATTACTTACCTTACGGTTTGAGGTATTTTGAAATTGTCGCAGAGTCAGGATTGTACGTTGGAGGAGAACAGGGTACAATATATATTCAGATTAGATTTTTCAACAAACTTTATAAATATATGAATTACCTTAAGGTTTGATGTATTTTGAAATTTTCGCAGGGCCCGGATTGTACGTTGGAAGAAAACAGGTGCTACAATATATATTCAGATTGGATTTTTCAACAAACTTTATAAATATATTATTTACCTTACGGTTTGAGGTATTTTGAAGTTGTCGCAGTGCTTGAATTGCATGTTGGAGGAGAAGAGGGGCTGAAATATATATTCAGATTAGAGTTTTCAATAAACTTCAAAATGTCTTTTGAGGTTGACGCATTGCTAGAATTGCACGTTGAAGAAGAACAGGGTCTACAATATATATTCAGATTAGATTTTTCAATAAACTTTATAAATTTATTAATTACCTTACGGTTTGAGATATTTTGAAGTTGTCGCAGTGCCTGAATTGCATGTTGGAGGAGAAGAGGGGCTGAAATATATATTGAGATAAAATTTTTCAACAAACTTTTTAATTATATTACTTACCAAATGGTTTGAGGTATTTTGAAGTTGTCGCAGAGCCAGAATTGTACGTTGGAGGAGAACCGGGGCTGAAATATATATTCAAATTAGATATTTCAACAAACTTTTTAAATATATTAATTACCTTAGGGTTTGAGGTCTTTTGAAGTTGTCGCAGTGCCAGAATTTTACGTTGGAGGAGAAGAGAGGCTGAAATATATATTCAAATTAGATTTTTCAACAAACTTTTTAAATATATTAATTACCTTACGGTTTTAGGTCTTTTGAAGTTGTCACAGTGCCAGAATTGTACGTTGGAAGAAAATAGGGGCTACAATATATATTCAGATTAGATTTTTCAACAAACTTTATAAATATATTAATTACCTTACGGTTTGAGGTATTATGAAGTTGTCGCAGTGCCAGAATTGTACGTTGGAGGAGAACAGGGCTGAAATATATATTGAGATTAGATTTTTCAACAAATTTTTAATTATATTGCTTATCATAAGGTTTGAGACATTTTGAAGTTGTCGCAGAGCCAGAATTGTACGTTGGAGGAGAACAGGGGCTGAAATATATATTCAAATTAGATTTTTCAACAAACTTTTTAAATATATAAATTACCTTACGGTTTGAGGTCTTTTGAAGTTGTCGCAGTGCCAGAATTGTACGTTGGAGGAGAAGAGAGGCTGAAATATATATTGATATTAGATTTTTCAACAAACTTTATAAATATATTAATTACCTTACGGTTTGAGATATTTTGAAGTTGTCGCAGTGCCTGAGCTGCATGTTGGAGGAGAAGAGGGGCTGAAATATATATTGAGATAAAATTTTTCAACAAACTTTTTAATTATATTCCTTACCATATGGTTTGAGGTATTTTGAAGTTGTCGCTGAGCCAGAATTGTACGTTGGAGGAGAACCGGGGCTGAAATATATATTCAAATTATATATTTCAACAAACTTTTTAAATATCCTAGTTATCTTACAGCTTGTTGTCTTTTGAAGTTGTAGCAGTGCTGGAATTGTACGTTGAAAAACAGGGGCAACAATATGTATTCAGATCAGATTTTTCAACAAACTTCTTAATTATCCTAGTTATCTTAGGTTTGATGTCTTTTGAAGCTGTCGCAGTGCCTGAATTGCATATTGGAGGAGAAGAGGGGCTGAAATATATAATCAGGTTAGAGTTTTCAACAAACTTCAAAATGTCTTTTGAAGATGACGCAGTGCTAGAATTGCACGTTGAAGAAGAACAGGGTCCACAATATATATTCAGATTAGATTTTTCAATAAACATTATAAATATATTAATTACCTAACGGTTTGAGGTATTTTGAAATTGTCGCAGAGTCAGAATTGTACGTTGGAGGAGGACAGGGGCTACAATATATATTCAGATTAGATTTTTCAACAAACTTTATAAATATATTAATTACCTTACGGATTGTGGTATTTTGAAATTGTCGCAGAGCCAGAATTGTATGTTGGAATAGAACAGAGGCTACAATATATATTCAGATTGGATTTTTCAACAAACTTTATAAATATATTAATTACCTTATGGTTTGAAGTATTTTGAAGTTGTCGCAGAGCCAGAATTGTACGTTGGAGGAGAAGAGGGGCTGAAATATATAATCAGATTAGAGTTTTCAACAAACTTCAAAATGTCTTTTGAAGATGACGCAGTGCTAGAATTGCACGTTGAAGAAGAACAGGGTCCACAATATATATTCAGATTAGATTTTTCAACAAACTTTATAAATATATTAATTACCTTACGGATTGAGGTATTTTGAAATTGTCGCAGAGCCAGAATTGTATGTTGGAGTAGAACAGAGGCTACAATATATATTCAGATTGGATTTTTCAACAAACTTTATAAATATATTAATTACCTTACGGTTTAAGTTATTTTGAAATTGTCGCAGAGCCAGAATTGTACGTTGGAGGAGAAGAGAGGCTGAAATATATATTGAGATTAGAATTTTCAACAACCTTTTTAAATTTATTATTTACCTTATGGTTTGAAGTATTTTGAAGTTGTCGCAGAGCCAGAATTGTACGTTGGAGGAGAAGAGGGGCTGAAATATATATTCAGATTAGAGTTTTCAACAAACCTTTTAAATATATTACTTACCTTACGGTTTGAGGTATTTTCAAATTGTCGCAGAGTCAGGATTGTACGTTGGAGGAGAACAGGGGCTACAATATATATTCAGACTAGATTTTTCAACAAACTTTATAAATACATTAATTACCTTACGGTTTGAGGTATTTTGAAGTTGTCCCAGTGCCTGAATTGCATGTTGGAGGAGAAGAGGGGCTGAAATATATATTCAGATTAGAGTTTTCAACAAACTTTTAAATATATTACTTACCTTACGGTTTGAGGTATTTTGAAATTGTCGCTGGGTCAGAAATGTACGTTGGAGGAGAAGAGGGTCTGAAATATATATTCAGATTAGAGTTTTCAACAAACATCAAAATGTCTTTTGAAGTTGTCGCAGTGCTAGAATTGCACGTTGAAGAAGAACAAGGTCTACAATATATATTCAGATTAGATTTTTCAATAAACTTTATAAATATATTAATTACCTTACGGTTTGAGGTATTTTGAAGTTGTCGCAGTGCCTGAATTGCATGTTGGAGGAGAAGAGGGGCTGAAATATATATTCAGATTAGAGTATTCAACAAACTTCTTAAATATCCTAGTTACTTTACAGTTTGATGTCTTTTGAAGTTGTAGCAGTGCTAGAATTGTACGTTGAAAACAGGGGCAACAATATATATTCAGATCAGATTTTTCAACAAACTTCTTAATTATCCTAGTTATCTTAGGTTTGATGTCTTTTGAAGATGTCGCAGTGCCAGAATGTACGTTGGAGGAGAACAGGGGCTGAAATATATATTGAGATTAGAATTTTCAATAAACTTTTTAAATATATTAATTACCTTACGGTTTGAAGTATTTTGAAGTTGTCGCAGAGCCAGAATTGTACGTTGGAGGAAAACAGAGTCTACAATATATATTCAGGTTAGATTTTTCAACAAACTTTATAAACTTATTAATTACCTTACGGTTTGAGGTATTTTGAAGCTGACGCAGAGCCAGAATTGTACGTTGGAGGAGAACAGGGACTACAATATATATTCAGATAAGATTTTTCAACAAACTTCTTAAATATCCTAGTTATCTTACAGCTTGATATCTCTTGAAGTTGTCGCAGTGCTAGAATTGTACGTTGGAGGAGGAGAGGGGCTGAAATATATTTTCAGATTAGAGTTTTCAACAAACTTCTTAAATATCCTAGTTATCTTACAGCTTGATATCTTTTGAAGTTGTCGCAGTGCTAGAATTGTACGTTGGAGGAGAAGAGGGGCTGAAATATATAATCAGATTAGAGTTTTCAACAAACTTCAAAATGTCT